>NC_135955.1:92683407-92688407 GCF_053455715.1 Rhinoraja longicauda | reverse complement strand
GAGTAACTCAGCGGGTCAGGCAGCATCTGTGGAGAACATGGATAGGTGACGTTTCACAGAGTGCTGGAGTAACTCAGCGGGTCAGGCAGCATCTCTGGAGAGAAGAAATGGGTGATTTTTCAGGTCGAGACCCTTCTTCAGATTGACTTCAGAATGTCTTTGGAGTGTGGGAGGAAGTAGAAGATCTCAGAGAAAACACACGCAGGTCACGGGGAGGAACGTACAAACTCCGTACAGACGGCGCCTTAGTCGGGATGGAACCCGGGTCTCCAGCGCTGTGAGGCAGCAACTCTACCGCTGCGCCACCGTGTCGCACACAGTTGTTGACAATATTAGAAACATAGAAAACAAGTGCAGGAGGAGGCCATTTGGCCCTTCGAGCCAGCACCGCCATTCATTGTGATCATGGCTGATCATCCACAATCAGTAACCCGTGCCTGCCTTCTCCCCATACCCCTTGATCCCACTAGCCCCTAGAGCTTTATCTAAATCTCTTTTAAATTCATCCAGTGAATTGGCCTCCACTGCCCTCTGTGGCAGAGAATTCCACAAATTCACAACTCTCTGGGTGAAAAAGTTTCTTCTCACCTCAGTTTTAAATGGCCTCCCCCTTTATTCTTACACTGTGTGGCCCCTGGTTCTGGACTCCCCCAACATTGGGTACATTTTTCCTGCATCTAGCTTGTCCAGTCCTTTTATAAATTTTATACGTCTCTATAAGATCCCCTCTCATCCTTCTAAACTCCAGTGAATACTCTTATCGTTCTTTTGGAAACTGAATGCAAGGGAAAAGTAATGGAAGACCCTGAACAGCTATGATGTGTAGAGGGATCTTACGGTCCAAGTCCATAGTTCCCCTGAAGGTGACAACTAAACACTGTGATATGATACGACATAATATGATATTACTTTATTTATCCCATGAGGGAAATTGATCTGTTGATTGCCTGTCCCGCTGAGTTACTCCAGCACTCTGTGAAACGTCACCTATCCATGTTCTCCACAGATGCTGCCTGACCCGCTGAGTTACTCCAGCACTCTGCGTCTTGTTCTGCAATCCAGCATCTGCAGTTACTTCCGTATACCTTCATCTGTCTGAACGCGTTTAATAACAGATGTCTATTTTGCGCCAGTATAAACTCGTTATTTGCAATTTTGAAAATTGGATCTAATTCTGAAATTCTGCAGCCTAATTAGAACATACAAAATGTCAGGAAGTCTGGTGACTAATTAAGTTTTAACCTCAATGGCAATAGCAGTGGAAAGAGAAGCAACAGACAACTACATTAGCCCCCAGACATTTTATGTTCCTCCAAGACCTTGGAGAAGATGTAACTACTTTTTGAAAAACATCTCAACGTAGATTTGTGGCTTGTGATTTCGAAATCTCAAAATTGGGGACTAACAAGATTTTTTTAAAAAGCTTCGAGATACAGCGTTCAAACAGGCCCTTCAGCCCAGCAAGTCCGCGCTGCCCAGCGATCCCCACACACTAACACTAACCTACACACACTGGGGGGCAATTTACAATTATACCAAAGCCAATTAACCTACAAACCTGCACGTCTTTGGAGTGTGTGAGGAAACCGGAGCACCGCGAGAAAACCCACGCAGGTCATGGGGAGAACGTACAAACTCCGTACAGGATTTGTAGAAACTTGGTTGAAGGATCACCTTGGAGTTTTGGTCCACGCACATGAAAAGTTCATGAAGTAAAGAAATCCAATTTCCCTGATTGTTTAGTTGCGTTTAGTTTAGCTTAGAGATCCAGCGAGGAAACAAGCCCACGTTGTGGTCGGCTTGGAACCCGGGTCTCTGGCGATGTAAGGCAGCAACTCTACGAATGATTATTTGACCTGATCTTCTCTAAACACGGTGGTGCAGCGGTAGAGTTGCTGCTTACATCGCTTACAGTGCCAGGGACACGGGTTCGATCCTGACCAAGCGTGCTCTCTGTATGGAGCTTGCACGTTCTCCTTGTAACCACGTGGGTTTTCCTCTGGGGGGCTCTGGTTTCCTCCCACATTCCAAAAATGTGCAGGTTTGTAGGTTTTTTCCTCATCTCAGTTCTAAATGGCCTATCCCTTATTCTTAAACTGTGGCCCCTGGTTCTGGACTCCCCCAACATTGGAACATGTTTCTGCCTCTAACGTGTCCACACCCCTTAATAATCTTATACGTTTCGATAAGATCTCCTCTCATCCTTCTAAATTCCAGTGTATACAAGCCTAGTCGCTCCAGTCTTTCAACATATGACAGTCCCGCCATTCCGGGAATTAACCTAGTAAAACCTACACTGCACGCCCTCAATAGCAAGAATATCCTTCCTTAAATTTGGAGACCAAAAACTGCACACAGTACTCCAGGTGCGGTGTCACTAGGGCCCTGTACAACTGCAGAAGGACCTCTTTGCTCCTATACTCGAGAAAGCAAGGTCGGGTAAAATCAGGACTGGTGTGAGAAGAGTGGAGGTGAATACTGAATTAAAGGTGTTGCATTTGAATGCGAGTTGTATTAGAAACAAAGTGGATGAGGTGTTGCCCAGTTACATATTGGCAGGTATGATGTTGTGGGAAATTACAGAGATGTGGCTGCAGGAGGATCGGAACTGTCCAACACCTCGCCCCACAACCACATGTTCATCACCAGTTACTTGCGTTTCAGGGTTATGCACGCTGTGATCATTATTGACCAGACCAAACATGTTCCCAATGTTGGGGGAGTCCAGAACAAGGGGCCACAGTTTAAGAATAAGGGGTAGGCCATTTAGAACTGAGATGAGGAAAATCTTTTTCAGTCAGAGTGTTGTGAATCTGTGGAATTCTCTGCCTCAGAAGGCAGTGGAGGCCAATTCTCTGAATGCATTCAAGAGAGAGCTAGATAGAGCTCTTAAGGATAGCGGAGTCAAGGCGTATGGGGGAGAAGGCAGGAACGAGGTACTGATTGTGAATGATCAGCCATGATCACCTTGAATGGCGGTGCGTACTGGCTCCAAGGGCCGAATGGCCTTCCTCCTGCACCTATTGTCTATCGTTTAACGCTGATACCAATTTTATCCAACTTGTACATTTTAATAAGACTGTGCTCACACTGTAGTTTTAATCTGCTGTTTGGGTTTTGTCTGCTCAGTTTAATTAACTATATTGCATTGTATGGTAATGTACTATGTTTTTGACTATTGTACATATTGTATTGCATTTCTTTTACAGGATGTCTAACAACATCAGGCTAAGGGACTCATGATGGAGACTAGACTCTCGGATTAACTCGAGTGCGTTTATATTTGTTTTTAAATGTCAATTAATGTACATTATCCCTTTTCAAATAAATGATTGTTAATAAAAATGCAGGAGAGGCGTTGGCCCAATAGACAATAGGTGCAGGAGGAGGCCATTCGGCCCTTCGAGCCAGCACCACCATTCAATGTGATCATGGCTGATCATTCTCAATTAGTACCCCGTTCCTGCCTTCTCCCCCATACCCCCTGACTCCACTATCCTTAAGAGCTCTATCTAGCTCCTCTCTTGAGTCACCCCTCGGATTCCCATTAAATCTTTTCACCTTCACCTTGAACCCGTGTCCTCTGGTCCTCGATTCCCCTACTCTGGCAAGAGACTCTGTGCTTCTACCCGATCTATTCCTCTCATGATTTATACACCTATATAAGATCACCCCTCATCCTCCTGCGCTCCATGGAATAGAGACCCAGCCTGCTCAACCTCTCCCTGTAGCTCACACCATCGACACCTGTTGCCTGTTATCCCACTTTCCCATCCTGCACATCAGGAACAATTTAAGGCAGAGATAGATGGATTGTTTGATCAGTGCGGGTGTCAGGGGTTATGGGGAAGAAGGCAGGAGAATGGGGTTGGGAGGGAGAGATAGATCGGCCCATGATTGAATGGTGGAGTAGACTTGACGGGGCCGAATGGCCTAATTCTGCTGCGATCACTTATGATCTTATAATATCTTGGCTATTAATTATTTTGTTCTCTCTGCCTCCTAATTCAGCTGTGTAATCCCAGATGTTCGTGTTTATTGTCACGTGTACCGAGGTACAGTGAAAAGCTTCTGTTGCGTGCTAACCAGTCAGCGGAAAGACAATACATGATTACAATCGAGCCGTCCACAGTGTACAGATACATGATAAGGGAATAACGTTTAGTGCAAGGTAAAGCCAGTAAAGTCCGATCAAGGATAGTCCGAGGGTCACCAATGAGGTAGATAGTAGTTCAGCACTGCTCTCTGGTTGTGGTAGGATGGTTCAGATGCCCTGATAACAGCCGGGGAAGAAACTGTCCCTGAATCTGGAGGTGTGCGTTTTCAGACTTCTGTACTCTTGCCCGATGGGAGAGGGGGAGAAGAGGGAGTGGCCGGGGGTGAGGACTGGTCCTCGATGATGCTGCTGGCCTTGCCGAGGCAGCATGAGGTGTAGATGGAGTCAGTTGGACAGTTAGTAAATCAAAATAAAGTGATAAGGGCAGAGCTTATTACTCCGCCCAAAGCAGCGTTTTCCTCCAGATTTTTCAATGAGAGTAAAAGTAAAGTAAGCGAGACTATGTGAAAGATAACTCCCCCTCGACAAAACATCATCTGAATCGAAATGCATCAACAAACTGGTCGGATTCGTCCTCCACCAGTTTCTAGCCCCCAAGGAATACGCTTATCCAAACTAAAGTTTCAGTCAGAGAGTGGTGAAGGTGTGGAATTCTCTGCCTCAGAAGGCAGTGGAGGCCAGTTCGTTGGATGCTTTCAAGAGAGCTGGATGGAGCTCTTAAGGATAGCGGAGTGAGGGGGTATGGGGAGAAGGCAGGAACGGGGGTACTGATTGAGAATGATCACGCATGATCGCATTGAATGGCGGTGCTGGCTCGAAGGGCTGAATGGCCTAATCCTGCACCTATTGTCTATTGTAAAAGCCAAAGACACGACACAAAATGCTGGAGCAACTCAGTGGGACCGGCAGCATCTCACAAGTTCACCAGTTTACAGAGTAGAGT
>NC_135955.1:92545907-92678407 GCF_053455715.1 Rhinoraja longicauda | reverse complement strand
ACAAATAAAGCTCTGTTATACTGTTATACGTTATACTTAATTGAGCCATTTGCTCAGTCCTGTGTGTCTGCACGCTTTGAATCCAGGCAAGTGTTGTGCTTGGCTCCTGCAGGTCTGAGTGTGGATATTTTGGCAGCTAGAGGTTTCACACCAGATGGCAAGACTCTCTCTCTCCAACTCCTTCCGATTCTGCAAGGATGGTTCTCGGCTATTAGTCATAGAAACATAGAAAATAGGTGCAGGAGGAGGCCATTCTGCCCTTCGAGCCAGCACCGCCATTCATTGTGATCATGGCTGATCATCCACAATCAGTAACCCGTGCCTGCCTTCTCCCCAAACCCCCTCGATTCCACTAGCCCCTAGAGTTAACTAGTCACCAGATTAATCCCCGGATGGCGGGACTGTCATATGAGGAAAGATTGGAAAGACTGTGGGCTGTATTCACTGGAGTTTAGAAGGATGAGAGGGGGATCTTACAGAGACATATAAAATTATAAAAGGACTGGACAAGATAGATGCAGGAATTTTTTTTCCCAATGTTGGGGGAGTCCAGAACCAGGGGCCACACAGTCTAAGAATAAAGGGGAGGCCATTTAAAACTGAGGTGAGAGAGAAACATTTTCACCCAGAGAGTTGTGAATCTGTGGAATTCTCTGCCACAGAGAGCAGTGGAGGCCAATCACAGGATGAATTTAAAAGAGAGTTAGATAGAGCTCTAGGGGCTAGTGGAATCAAGGGGGTATGGGGAGAAGGCAGGCACGGGTTACTGATTGTGCATGATCAGCCGTGATCACAATGAATGGCGGTGCTGGCTTGAAGGGCCAAATGGCCTCTCCCTGCACCTATTTTCAGAATCAGGGGCCACAGTTTAAGAATAAGGGGTAGGCCATTTAGAACGGAGATGAGGAAAAACTCTTTTCAGTCAGAGAGTTGTGAATCTGTGGAATTCTCTGCCTCAGAAGGCAGTGGAGGCCAATTCTCTGAATGCATTCAAGAGAGAGCTAGATAGAGGCTCTTAAGGATAGCGGAGTCAGGGGGTATGGGGAGAGGGCAGGAACGGGGTACTGATTGAGGAAGATCAGCCATGATCACATTGAATGGCGGTGCTGGACGGAAGGGCCGAATGGCCTCCTCCTGCACCTATTGTCTATGTTTCTGTGTAAGGGGTCAGGCTGGAAGCTGGGTCTCTGGCACAGTGACTCTAGTGGATGCAGAGAACCACCGTGAAGATCCCTTGATGTGACGATCCCTTCTGCTACCCCATCCATTAGCACAACTGTGCTGATCGGGGATGTGGCAATTACACAGATCCTCACACTGCTTAATTGTTCTAGTCAAAGGATCTAGCTCATTGATTGCTATAATTGGCACATTAATAAACACTTTATTTTTATTCATTTTAATTTGTCATTAACCAGTTAGCAAACAAAAGGGATGAAACTATTCGGAATAAATTTATACTCATATATATATACATATACACACCGCACACACCAGCGCGCACACGCACCAACACACGCACCAACACACGCACCAACACACACGCGCCAACACACACGCGCCAACACACGCGCCCAACACACACGCCAACACACACGCCAACACACACGCCAACACACACACACGCCAACACACACACGCCAACACACACACACGCCCAACACACACACACGCCAACACACACACACGCCAACCACACGACACACACCAACACACACACACCAACACCAACACACACACACACACCAACACACACACACCAACACACACACCACACCAACACACACACACCAACACACACACACCAACACACACACACCAACACACACACACCAACACACACACACCAACACACACACACACCAACACACACACACACACACACACACACACCACACACACACACCAACACACACACACACCAACACGCACACACCAACACGCACACACCAACACGCACACACCAACACGCACACACCAACACGCACACACCAACACGCACACACCAACACGCACACACCAACACGCACACACCAACACGCACACACCAACACGCACACACCCAACACACACACACACCAACACACACACACCAACACACACACACCAACACACACACACACCAACACACACACACCAACACACACACACATAGATATAATTATAGGAAAAATAACTGCAGATGCTGGTTCATATCGAAGGTAGACACAAAATGCTGGAGTAACTCAGCGGGTCAGGCAGCATTTCTGGAGAGAAGGAATGGGTGACGTTTCGGGTCGATTCACTGCAGATCCATGTGCTTATCTTAACGTCTCTGAACAATGGTCCATACCCAGTCATCAGAGGTTTGGGATGGATGGACATCTATTGTTCAGTGTGCTGAACTCACCTTTGCTTGACACCATAATCTCATCAGGCACAGAAATGGGCTGAGAAATGGTGGACAGAGTTTAATCCGAGCAAGTGTAAGATGCTGCACTTTGGGAGATTGAATAGAAACATAGACAATAGGTGCAGGAGGAGGCCATTTGGCCCTTCGAGCCAGCACCACCATTCATTGTGATCATGGCTGATCATCCACAATCAGTAACCCGTGCCTGCCTTCTCCCCATATCCCTTGATTCCACTAGCCCCTAGAGCTCTATCTAACTCTCTCTTAAACCCATCCAGTGAATCAGCCTCCACTGCCCTCTGTGGCAGAGAATTCCACAAATTCACAACTTTCTGGGTGAAAAAGTTCCTTCTCACCTCAGTTTTAAACGGCCTCCCCTTTATTCTTAGACTGTGCCCCTGGTTCCGGATTCCCCCAACATTGGGAACATTTTTACTGCATCTAGCAGGAATGTACGCGATAAGTATATAGATAATGGCATGTAAAGTAGTCAGGATGTCATGTTGTAGTTTTAGAAACTGAATACAGGGGAAAAGTAATAGAAGACCCTTAACAGTATTGATGCATAGAGCGATATTAGGGTCCAAGTCCATAGTTGCCAGAAAGTGACAACACAAGTAGATAGAATGGCAGAGAAGGCATATGCCTTCATTGGTTGGGGCTTTAAATAGAAATTAGTAAGTCAATAGACGATAGACAATAGACAATAGGTGTAGGAGGAGGCCATTCGGCCCTTCGAGCCAGCACCGCCATTCAATGTGATCATGGCTGATCATTCTCAATCAGTACCCCGTTCCTGCCTTCTCCCCATACCCCCTGACTCCGCTATCCTTAAGAGCTCTATCTAGCTCTCTCTTGAATGCATTCAGAGAATTGGCCTCCACTGCCTTCTGAGGCAGAGAATTCCACAGATTCACAACTCTCTGACTGAAAACGTTTTTCCTCATCTCAGTTCTAAATGGCCTACCCCTTATTCTTAAACTGTGGCCCCTTGTTCTGGACTCCCCCAACATGTTTCCTGCCTCTAACGTGTCCAACCCCTTCATAATCTTATACGTTTCGATAAGATCCCCTCTCATCCTTCTAAATTCCAGTGTATACAAGCCTAGTTGCTCCAGTCTTTCAACTTTCAACCAAGTCTAAAGGACTTTGGTTGTGCTGCATTTGGAGTATTGAGTGCCGTTTAAAATTCCATTGTAGGCCTGGACACTGTAGGCCCGGACACTGTAGGCCCGGACACTGTAGGCCCGGACACTGTAGGCCCGGACACTGTAGGCCCGGACACTCAGACACTGTAGGCCCGGACACTGTAGGCCCCGACACTGTAGGCCCGGAGGCCCGGGCGCCGCCTAACGGAGGTTGCATAGCAACCCGCCTCCCGGCCTGGACGGCCGCCGTTGGTGGAACGGGAGCACGTGGCCGCTGGCTGGATGCGGTCACGTGGGGCGCGGGGCGGCGACGTCACCTTGTCCCGTATTTGGGAGAGAAAGTTGGCAACCCCCTAAGTACAGCATAGGAACAGGCCCTTCGGCCCACAACGTCTGTGCCAAACATGATGCCTGGACCAACCCTGCTCATCATTCATTCCCCCAGTTGTCTGCATTTCCATGTGCTCATCCCCAGGTCTCTGAGTGATGTTCACATCCAGTAATTAGAACATTGGGATGGAGAGACATCTTTTGTTCAGTGTGCTGAACTTACTTTTGCTTGACAAAACATAATTTATTGAGATGCAGAAATGGGCAGAGAAATGGCAGAAATTGAGTTTAATAGTGAGCGGCCTGGGTAGAGTGGATGTGGAGAGGATGTTTCTACCAGTGGGAGAGTCTAGGACCAGAGGGCACAGCCTTAGAATTAAAGGACGTTCCTTTAGGAAGGAGATGAGGAGGAATTTCTTTAGTCAGAGGGTGGTGAATCTGTGGGATTCTTTGCCACAGACGGCTGTGGGGGCCACAAGTCAGTGGATATATTTAAGGCAGAAATAGATAGATTCTTGATTAGTGCGGGTGTCTGGGGTTATGGGGAGAAGGAAGGAGAATGGGGTTAGGAGGGAGAGATAGATCAGCCGTGATTGAATGACGGAGTAGACTTGATGGGCCGAATGGCCAGATTCTGCTCCTATCACATTATCCAAGCAGGTGAAAGATTCCTTCTGCAGATACTGCCAGACCTGTTGAGTTACTCCAGCACTCTGAGCTTTGTTCAAGATTCCAGACTGAAGAAGGGTCTCAGTCTAAAATGTCATTTCCGCCACAGAGGCTGCCTGACCTGCTGAGTTTCTCCAGTACTTTATGTTTTCTGGCTGTGTGAATTAGGGTTGCCAACTACCTCACTCCCAAACACGGGACAAGGTGACGTCACCGCCCCGCGCCCCACGTGACCTCACCCAGCCAGCGGCCACGTGCTCCCGCTCCAACAATGGCGGCCGCCCGGGCCGGGAGGCGGGTTGCTACGCAACCTCCGTTAGGCAGCGTCCCCCGGGCCTGCAGCGTCCGGGCCTGCAGCGTCTGGGTCTGCACTGTCCGGGCCTGCTCTGTCCGGGCCTGCTCTGTCTGGGCCTGCTCTGTCCGGGTCTGCACTGTCCGGGCCTACAGCGCCCCCCAGGCCTACAGCGTCCCCCGGGCCTAATAAGGGAAAAGGGCGGTTCTGTACTGTACAAACAAATTTAGCCCAAACTACGGGATGTCCCAGCTAATACGGAACAGTTGGCAACCTTATCTGGCAGCGTCAGAGAGAGAATGGGTTGATATTGTCTGTGAAAAAAAAATCAAACCGGGCTCCTGGGGAAGGTTTTCTGCCGTTTCTGGAGTGGATCAATCATCACCTTGTGCCTTATCTACAATTAGAGGTTCTGAATGACTACAACCCACTCTTCAAATTTATCCAGGGTACTTTGACAGCACTAATGATCTGAAGCAAGACAAGCTGAACATTAGTGGAGAATAATAACATTTGCGAATGATGCCAAGTTGTGTGTAAAGTGGTGAATAAAAAGGAAGATAAACTGTGTGCAAAAAAACAAAAGAGTTAAACCAATTTAGCAGCTGGGCCAAACAACAACAAGAGGATTAAACAGCACAATCTTCGAAAAACCGAGGATCAGAAAGTATTTAGACAATAGGTGCAGGAGGAGGCCATTCGGCCCTTCGAGCCAGCACCGCCATTCAATGTGATCATGGCTGACCATTCTCAATCAGTACCCCGTTCCTGCCTTCTCCCCATACCCCCTGACTCCGCTATCCTTAAGAGCTCTATCCAGCTCTCTCTTGAAGATCTTATCGAAACGTATAAGATTATTAAGGGGTTGGACTCGTTAGAGGCAGGAAACATGTTCCCAATGTTGGGGGAGTCCAGAACCAGGGGCCACAGTTTAAGAATAAGGGGTAGGCCATTTAGAACTGAGATGAGGAAGAGAATTGCAAATCTGTGGAATTCTCTGCCTCAAAAGGCAGTGGAGGCCAATTCTCCAAATGCATTCAAGAGAGAGCTAGATAGAGCTCTTAAGGATAGCGGAGTCAGAGGGTATGGGGAGAAGGGAGGAACGGGGTAATGATTGAGAATGATCAGCCTAGATCACATTGAATGGCGGTGCTGGCTCGAAGGGCCGAATGGCCTCCTCCTGCACCTATTGTCTATTGAAAGTATCCAGAGAATTGGCCTCCACTGCCTTCTGAGGCCGAGAATTCCACAGATTCACAACTCTCTAAGTGATTTTTTTTTTCCTCATCTCCGTTCTGAATGGCCTACCCCTTTATTCTTAAACTGTGGCCCCTGGCTCTGGACTCCCCCAACATTGGGAACATGTTTCATGCCTCTAACGTGTCCAATTCCTTAATAGACAATATATAATATTTCTAACACAGTTGAAGGAACAAACATTATTTGCCTTAAATTATCGATCAATCCATTTTCCAGTCAAAACCCTGTGTAACCAATCTTTCACCAATCTGTCCAATCTCGTAGAAACTTAAAGTTTTCTTTCTGGTCATAGCACATCACTAGATACTTAACACACCCATGTAGAAGTAGAACTGTACAGTACAGCACAGGAACAGGCCCTTCGGCCCACCGGGTCCGCGCCGACCAGCGATCCCTGCACACTAACACTATCCTACACCCACTAGGGACAATTTTTACATTCATACCAAGCCAATTAACCTACAAACCTGCACGTCTTTGGAGTGTGGGAGGAAACCGAAGATCTCGGAGATAACCCACGCAGGTCACGGGGAGAACGTGCAAACTCCGTACAGACGGCACCCGTAGTCGGGATGGAACCTGGGTCTCCGGTGCTGCATTCGCTTTAAGGCAGAAACTCTACCGCTGCGCCACCGTGCCGCTCAATGTAGAACATAGAACAGCACAACACAGGAACAGGCCCTTCGGCCCACAATGTCCATGCTAAACAGAATACCAGGTAAACTGTGGCACAGTGGTGCAGAGGTAGAGTTGCTGCCTTACGATGCCAGTCTAGGTTCAATCCCGACCACGGGTGCCGTCTGTACGGAGTTTGTACGTTCTCCCCGTGACCTGCGTGGGTTTTCACTGGGTGCTCTGGTTCCCTCCCACACTCCAAAGACTTCCTTAGTCGGCTTAAGATGATCGTCACGTCCCCTACAACTCTCACCAACTTCTACAGATGCGCCGTAGAACGCATTTTACCAGGATGCATCACAGCTTGGTTTGGGAACAGCTCCATCCAAGACCGCAAGAAATCGCAGAGAATTGTGGACGCAGCCCAGACCATCATACAAACCAACCTCCCTTCCACCGACTCCATCTACACCTCACGCTGCCTCGGCAAGGCCAGCAGCATAATCAAGGACCAGTCTTACCCCGGCCACTCCCTCTTCTCCCCTCTCCCATCGTGCAAGAGGTACAGAAGTGTGAAAACGCACACCTCCAGATTCAGGTTCAGGGACAGTTTCTTCCCGGGTGTTTTCAGGCAACTGAACCATCCTACCGCAACCAGAGAGCAGTGCTGAACTACTATCTACCTCATTGGTGACCCTCGGACTATCCTTGATCGGACTTTGCTGGACTTTATCTTGCACTAAATGTTTTTTTTATCATGTATCTGTACACTGTGGACGGCTCGATTGTAATCATGTATTGTCTTTCCGCTGACTGGTTAGCACGCAACACAAGCTTTTCACTGTACCTGGGTACACGTGACAATAAACTAAACTGACTATCTCTAATCTATTTTCACTTTCATGCAGTTTTAAGAAGCAAGGTTTAAGAAGTGAAATGTAAGGTGAGGGGGGAAAGATATAATGGGACCCTGAGGGGTAACTTTTTTTCACAGAGGGTGGTGGGTGTATGGAATGAGCTGCCGGAGGAGGTAGTTGAGGCTGGGACTATCGCAACGCTTAAGAAGCAGACATGTACTTTGATAGATTGGTCTGAAGAAGGGTCTCGACCTGAAACGTCGCCCATTCCTTCTCTCGAGATGCTGCCTGTCCCGCTGAGTTACTCCAGCTTTTTGTGTGTACGTGGAGAGGACAGGTTTGGAGGGACATGTGCCAAACGCAGGCGGGTGGGACTAATGTAGATGGGGCACATTGGTCGGTGTGGGCAACTTGGGCTGAAGGGCCTGTTTCCACGTTATAAGTCTCTATGACCCTATAATCTTCAGCAGTCTAAAGAAGGGTCCTGACCCAAAACATTGCCAATCCATGTTCTCCAGAGATGCTGCCTGACCCGCTGAGTTACTCCAGCAATCTGTGAAACGTCACCTATCCATGTTCTCCACAGATGCTGCCTGACCCGCTGAGTTACTCCAGCACTCTGTGAAACGTCACCTATCCATGTTCTCCACAGATGCTGCCTGACCCGCTGAGTTACTCCAGCACTCTGTGAAACGTCACCTATCCATGTTCTCCACAGATGCTGCCTGACCTGCTGAGTTACTCCAGCACTCTGTGAAACGTCACCTATCCATGTTCTCCACAGATGCTGCCTGACCCGCTGAGTTACTCCAGCACTTTCTGTCCTAGATCTTTCTCCAGAGCTGTTTCCAGAGGGGAAATGGGCCAAACACAGGCAGGTGGGACTAGTGTAGATGGGACATGTAGGGCAAGTTGGGCCGAAGGGCCTCTTTCCACACCCTATCACTCTAGGACAAATAAATTGTGGTGGCTTGATTGATATGTCCATATTTGAGCAAAAGGTTTAATTTTTTCACACATTGAAAGGTTCATTCAAGTGAAAAGATATGCCTGTTCTACAAAGAGGTGAAGCTTCATAAATTATTAAACTGGAATGTTACATTTAATTCCCGTAAACTGTTCAAACGCATCACCTAATTTGTACAATCTTGTCTAAATGTCAATGCAATTGACACAGGCATGTTTTTTTTTTATGTTACTTTTCTTTAACCTGCCATTTCGTGGGTCAATTTATGGGAAGTGTCAAATGGTTTTGCAAAATGTATTTGGAGGCACGACTGAAATTTGAATTAACCTTCTGGGATCCTGTGAATTTGAGACGTTTGTTTAATGTTCAGAGATCCTCTTTCAATTGGAGAGCGAATGAGTCAGGTGGTTACCGCATCTGCAAAATTGATTTAGAGATTTTAGAGATTTAGAGATACAGCGCGGAAACAGGCCCTTCGGCCCACCGAGTCCGTGCCGCTCAGCGATCCCCGCACACTAACACTATCATACACACACTAGGGACAATTTTAACATTTACCCAGTCAATTAACCTACAAACCTGCACGTCTTTGGAGTGTGGGAGGAAACCGAAGATCTCGGAGAAAACCCACGCAGGTCACGGTGAGAACGTACAAACTCCGTACAGACGGCGCCCGTAGTCGGGATCGAACCCGGGTCTCCGGCGCTGCATTCGCTGTAAGGCAGCAACTCTACTGCTGCGCCACCGTGCCGCTTGATGGTCGAGTTGCTGCCTCACAGCGCCGGAGACCCGGGTTCCATCCCGAATACGGGCACTGTCTGTACGGAGTTTATACGTTCTCCCCGTGACCTGCGTGGGTTTTCTCCGGGTGCTCTGATTTCCTCCCACACTTCAAAGACGTGCAGGTTTGCAGGTTAATTGGTTTGGTATAAATGTAAATTGTCCTCTTTGTGTGTGTTAGTGTTAGTGTGCGGGGATCGCTGGTCATCGCGGACTCGGTGGGCCGAAGGGCCGGTTTCCATGCTCTATCGCTAAACTAAACTAGACTCAATAGACAATAGGTGCAGGAGGAGGCCATTCGGCCCTTCGAGCCAGCACTGCCATTCAATGTGGTCATGGCTGATCATTCTCAATCAGTACCCCATTCCTGCCTTCTCCCCATACCCCCTGACTCTGCGGGTTAGGCAGCATCTCTGGGGAAAAGGAATAGATGACGTTTCGGGTTGAAACTGAAAGTAGAGGTGGGGTTCGGGGGGGGGGGGGGGTAGAGTGGGAAGGGGGAAATAAACTGGAGGTGAGAAAAGGCCAGGACAAATCAGGGCTGGCAACAGATGACCTGAGGATGGGTGGAGCCCACAAAGGCCCATTGTTGGCTGGGGAAGAGGTGATAACAAGAAGGATACAAGGATGTGACAATGGTACTGGTTGGATGACTGTGGTGGGGGAGGGGAGTGGGAAAGGGAGGGAATGCAGGAGTTAGTACAATTTTCCACCAGGTGGCGCCGTCAGTGATGGCAGCCTCGCCAACGGTCTTTCTGTCTTTTCGTTTTGTTTTTGTTATTTTTAGAGTGTTTTAAAAGTTTGTGTTAATGTTCTCTGGTTTGTTTTATGTGGGGACGGGGGACGGCGGGGGGGGAACATTTTTTCAATCTCTTACCTTGCCGGAGATGCGATTGTTTTTTGGATCGTATCTCCGGTCGCTCTGCGGCCTAACATCGTGGAGCTGGCGGCCTTGCTCGGGACTGACTTTGAGCCCCACCGCGGGGCGTGGACTTACCATCGGAGCCTGCGATCCCTCGCCTGGGATCGACACTCCAACGGCAGCCTGCGGACTTCACCATCGAGGAGCTTGCAGTCTCGGGTAGAGACCGATGTCGGGAAGCTCCAAGCCGCAGGAGGTTCGACTGGTCCTGACCTGGGGTCCAATCACCCAGTGCGGGGAGCTGAGACCCTCCCCCCCCGATGCAGGAGCTTGATCGCCCCGACGAGGAAGGCCCGAACCACCGGCTGGAGGAGTCCAGAACCTGGGGCCACAGTTTAAGAATAAGGGGTCGGCCATTTGGAACTGAGATGAGAGTTGTGAATCTGTGGAATTCTCTGCCTCAGAAGGCAGTGGAGGCCAATTCTCTGAATGCATTCAAGAGAGACCTAGATAGAGCTCTTAAGGATAGCGGAGTCAGGGGGTATGGGGAGAAGGCAGGAACGGGGTACTGATTGAGAATGATCAGCCATGATCGCATTGAATGGCGGTGCTGGCTCGAAGGGCTGAATGGCCTCCTCCTGCACCTATTGTCTATTGTCTATTAACCTACAAACCTGTACATCTTTAGAGTAATGATGATCAGGCATGGTTAATGATTTTTATTTTTTAGAGATACAGCGCGGAAACAGGCCCTTCGGCCCACCGAGTCCGTGCCGCCCAGCGATCCCCGCACACTAACACTATCCTACACACACGAGGGACAATTTTTACATTTACCCAGTCAATTAACCTACAAACCTGCACGTCTTTGGAGTGTGGGAGGAAACCGAAGATCTCGGAGAAAACCCATGCAGGTCACCGGGAGAACGTACAAACTCCGTACAGACAGCGCCCGTAGTCGGGATCGAACCTGAGTCTCCGGCGCTGTATTCGCTGTAAGGCGGCAACTCTACCGCTGCGCCACCGTGCCAAAGTGCCCATCTCTATTCTGCTTGACTCTATGAATGCTGGAGAGAGATGGAGAACAATGTTTGTGTAGTCAGGCCCTTAAATGGGATGGAGGTAGTCGTTAAAAAAGATTAATAATCCTTGTTGTCTGTTAAATACCTCTGGGCATTGTGTGGAAAACGCTGCTGTTACTTAAAATGTTTATGCATTACTTCGGTTCCATTTTGCTCCTGTATTAAGTTTCAAAAGCATCCTTGTATTGAACTAACCTATCAAACTGAAGATGATTTTAATAAATTGCTGGGCATAAACTCTCCCGTCTCATTAACATTATTATCTCAGCAACTTCCTACCAGACTCTAAGGAACCAAACTCCTGTCATACGATATTTATGTAATATTTGTTGCACAGTACTTCACAAGACATCCAATTTCCTATATTAATTATGTTCCTGGCCCACTTAGCTTGGAAATAGACTCATAGCGTCATAGAGTGATACAGTGTGGAAACAGGCCCTTCGGCCCAACTCGCCCACACCGGCCAACAATGTCCCAGCTACTCTAGTCCCACCTGCCTGCGTTTGGTCCATATCCCTCCAAACCCATCCTATCCATGTACCTGTTTCTTAAACGATGGGATAGTCCCAGCCTCAACTACCTCCTCTGGCAGCTTGTTCCATACACCCACCACCCTCTGTGTGAAAAAGTTACCCCTCGGATTCCTATTAATACTTTTTTTGAAGGCACGGTGATACAGCGCGGACAAAGGCCCTTTGCCCCACCGGGTCCGCACCGACCAGCGATCCCCGCACACTAACACTATCCTACACACACTAGGGACTGTTTACATTTACACCAAGCCAATTAACCTACAAACCTGCACGTCTTTGGAGTGTGGGAGGAAACCGAAGATCTCGGATAAAACCCACGCAGGTCACGGGGAGAACGTACAAACTCCGTACAGACGGCGCCTGTAGTCGGGATGGAACCCGGGTCTCTGGCGCCGTGAGGCAGCAACTCTACCGCTGCGCCACCGTGCTGAGCATAATACATAGAACAAAGAACAGCACAGGGCAAGCACAGGCCCTTCGGCCCACAATGTTCCTGCCGATCATGATGCCAGGACCATCTCTTATCCACCTGTGCGTGACCCACATCCCTCCATTCCCTGCGTATCCATGTGCCGATCCAAATGTCTTAAACACCACTATCGTATCTGCCCCCACCCACCACCCCTGGCAGTGCGTTCCAGGTTCCCACCACCCTCTGTGTGAAAAATATTGTCCTGCAAATTTCCTTTAAACTTTGCCCCTCTCACCTCACAGCTAGGTCATATGTCATGAGGACAGTATAACGAGGAAAGATTGGAATGACTGGGCTTGTGTTCACTGGAGTTTAGAAGGAGGAGAGGGGATCTTATAAAGACGTGTAAAATTATAAAAGGACTGGACAAGCTAGATGCAGGAAAAATGTTCCCAATGTTGGGGGAGTCCAGAACCAGGGGTCTCACAGTCTAAGAATAAAGGGGAGGCCATTTAGAACTGAGGTGAGAAGGAACTTTTTCACCCAGAGAGTTGTGAATTTGTGGAATTCTCTGCCACAGAGGGCAGTGGAGGCCAATTCACTGGATGGATTTAAGAGGGAGTTAGATAGAGCTCTAGGGGCTAGTGGAATCAAGGGATATGGGGAGAAGGCAGGCACTGGAGTACTGATTGTGGATGATCAGCCATGATCACAATGAATGGCGGTGCTGGCTCGAAGGGCCTTCTCCTGCACCTATTTTCCTTGTTTCTATGTAACACTTATGACCTTATGACCATGCCACCCTTAAATAGGTTTGGGCAGAGTTGGGCCAAAGGGCCTGTTTCCTTCGTGACTCTTGGACTCTATGACTAAGTGTAGTGACAAGATTCTTACCAAACTTAACAATGCCGAATGGTTCCAGTGCCACAAGTTGTCAGCTTACTTGAAGGTCGAGTCGCAGGTAGATAAGGTGGTCTAAAAGGCTTTTGGCACTTTGGCCTTCATCAGTCAGAGTATTGAGTGTGGCTGTTGGGAGGTCATGTTGCAGTTGTACAAGACGTTGGTGAGACCGCATTTAGAATATTGTGTTCAGTTCTGGGCACCATGTTATAGGAAAGATATTGCCAAGCTTGAAAGGGTTCAGAAAAGATTTACGAGGACGTTGCCAGGACTAGAGGGTGTGAGCTACAGGGAGAGGTTGAGCAGGCTGGGTCTCTATTCCATGGAGCGCAGGAGGATGAGGGGTGATTTTAGAGGTGTACTAAATCATGAGGGGAATAGATCGGGTAGACGCACAGAGTCTTTTACCCAGAGTAGGGGAATCGAGGACCAGAGGACATAGATTCACGGTGAAGGGGAAAAGATTTAATAGGAATCCGAGGGGTAACTTTTTCACACAGAGGGTGGTGGGTGTATGGAACAAGCTGCCAGAGGAGGTAGTTGAGGCTGGGACTATCCCATCGTTTAAGGAACAGTTGGACAGGTACATGGATAGGACGGGTTTGGAGGGATATGGACCAAACGCAGGCAGGAGGGACTAGGGTAGCTGGGACATTGTTGGACGGTGTGGGCGAGTTGGGCCTGTTTCCACACTGTGTCACTCTATGACTCTATGACGCGGTGCTGGCTCGAAGGGCCGAATGGCCTACTCCTGCACCGATTGTCTATTGTCTTTCTATGACTCTATGACTTGACATTTCTAAGTTTTCCCAAATGCGCTGGCAGATTAATCTACCCATATTGAAAGCGATGAATTATGCATCCAGCATCTGCTGGTTGGCATGCTGGTTCCCAAAGGAGCAATTAAGACAATAAAAAAAATAGGGGGGGGAAGAGAATTTGGTTCCTTCTCAGAATAGCATCTCAGTGTGGATGTGATCAAATGTCAGTAACGGGTTTGTTAATGTATCCGGACAAAGTGCCTTGCCCTCTCCTCATTATTTGCACAGAAAACGGTTGTTTACCTCAGAGTTGTGTGCTTTGTGCACTCTTTAAACAATGGAGAAATTAGAAACATAGAAAATAGGTGCAGGAGTAGGCCATTCGGCCCTTCGAGCCTGTATGCACCGCCATTCAATATGATCATGGCTGATCATCCAACTCAGTATCCCGTACCTGCCTTCTCTCCATAACCCCTGATCCCTTTAGCCACAAGGGCCACATCTAACTCCCTCTTAAATATAGCCAACGAACTGGCCTCAACTACCTTCTGTGGCAGAGAATTCCACAGATTCACCACTCTCTGTGTGAAAAAAAACGTTCTCATCTCGGTCCTAAAAGACTTCCCCCTTATCCTTAAACTGTGACCCCTTGTTCTGAACTTCCCCAACATCGGGAACAATCTTCCTGCATCTAGCCTGTCCGACCCCTTAAGAATTTTGTAAGTTTCTATAAGATCCCCCCACAATCTTCTAAATCCCAGCGAGTACAAGCCGAAGTTGCTGAAGTTTCTGACATAACTTGGTTATTATTGGGATTTTATTTTGGACGCAGCTCTAGGGGTTGCCAACTTCCTCCCTCCCAAATAAGGGACAAGGTGACGTCACCGCCCCGCGCCCCACGTGACCTCACCCAGCCAGCGGCCACGTGCTCCCGCTCCACCAACGGCCAGGAGGCGGGTTGCTTAGCAACCTCCGTTAGGCGGAGCCCGGGCGTCGGGACCTATAGCGTCCGGGGGGCCTACGGCGCCTCCCCCCGGCCTACGGCGCCCCCCGGCCTGCGGCGCCCCCCCCCCCGGGCCTGCGGCGCCCCCCCCCCCCCCCCCCGGGCATACGGCGTCTGGGGGCCTACAGCGTCTGGGGGCCTACAGCGTCTGGGGGCCTACAGCGTCTGGGGGCCTACAGCGTCTGGGGGCCTACAGCGTCTGGGGGCCTACAGCTTCTGGGGGCCTACAGCTTCTGGGGGCCTACAGCTTCTGGGGGCCTACAGCTTCTGGGGGCCTACAGCTTCTGGGGGCCTACAGCTTCTGGGGGCCTACAGCTTCTGGGGGCCTACAGCTTCTGGGGGCCTACAGCTTCTGGGGGCCTACAGCTTTTAGGGGCCTACAGCTTCTGGGGGCCTACAGCTTCTGGGGGCCTACAGCGCCCCCTGGGCCTACAGCGCCCCCTGGGCATACAGCGCCCCCTGGGCCTACAGCGCCCCCTGGGCCTACAGCGCCCCGGGGGCCTACAGCACCCCCCCCCCCCCCGGGCCTACAGCGCCCCCCCCCCCCCGGGCCTACAACGCCCCCCCCCCCCGGGCCTACAGCGCCCCCCCCCCGGGCCTACAGCGCCCCCCCCCCTGGGCCTACAGCGCCCCCCCCCCCCCAGGCCTACAGCGCCCCCCCCCCCCGGGCCTACAGCGCCCCCCCCCCCCGGGCCTACAGCGCCCCCCCGGGCCTACAGCGCCCCCCCCCGGGCCTACAGCGCCCCCCCGGGCCTACAGGGCCCCCCCGGGCCTACAGGGCCCCCCCGGGCCTACACCGCCCCCCCGGGCCTACACCGCCCCCCCGGGCCTACAGCGCCCCCCCGGGCCTACAGCGCCCCACCGGGCCTACAGCGCCCCACCGGGCCTACAGCGCCCCCTGGGCCTAATACAGGACAAGGGCGGTCCCATACGGGACAAACCAATTTAGGCCAATATACAGGATGTCCCGGCTGATACGGGACAGTTGGCAACCCTACGAAGCCCAGACCATCACACAAAACCAACCTCACCTCATCGGTACACATGATAATAAACTAATCGCAGCCAAGTACATCATTCTTTCCTCATTATTTGTCCGGAAACCAGATTTGGATGTTTCGTGCGCTCTTTAAACGAAAGATAAGTGTGAAATTTCTGACATTATTTGCTATTATTGGGATTTTAAGGCAGATAAATGGAGTAGGAATTGAGTCTGAACTGTGATTCTCAGTTTGACAAGGGAGAGTAATGTGTAACAATCGTGGCGAGGAGTCTTGGAAGTAGTCTTCAGAGAGCCAATGAAGAAATATCACCCAATATTATCAGATTTATTTCCATAACATTAGCCTGAAGGAAGTTCAAACTCATAAGCAACGCAGGCAAAGTTTGATACTATCTTTTAAACCAGCTGCAAAATATAACACCCACGAACAATGTCAAAGTCAGAAGGCCATAATGCCACAAGGCGATAGGAGCAAAACGAGGCCATTCTGCCCATCAGGCCTATTCCGCCATTCAATCATGGCTGATCTCTCTCTCTCCCTCCTAACCCCATTCTCCTGCCTTCTCCCCATAAACCCTGACACACGCACTAATCAAGAATCTATCTATCTCTGCCTTAACTATATCCACTGACTTGTGGCCTCCACAGCCGTCTGTGGCAAAGAATCCCACAGATTCACCACCCACCGATAAAATTAATTCCTCCTCATCTCCTTCCTAAAAGAACGTCCTTTAATTCTGAGGCTGTGCCCTCTGGTCCTAGACTCTCCCACTAGTGGAAACATCCTCTCCACATCCACTCTATCCAGGCCGCTCACTATTCTGTATGTTTCAATGAGGTCCCCCCTCATCCTTCTAAACTCCAGCGAGTACAGGCCCAGTGCCCACAAACGCTCATCATAGGTTAACCCACTCATTCCTGGGATCGTTCTTGTAAACCTCCTCTGGACCCTCTCCAGAGCCAGCACATCCTTCCTCAGATATGGGGCCCAAAAGAGAGTTGCAAAACTAATTGGATAGTTGATAAAAGAAAGTCTAATTTCACACTCACTGATGAGCCAAACATTATGCCCACCTGCCTAATATGCTGTTGGTCCTCCGTGTGCAGCCCCATACGCAGCAGGGTGCGATGCACTGTGTATTGTGACACATTCCCCCCGTCACCACCATTAACATTTTCTGTGACTTGTGCCACAGTCGACCTTCTGTCGGTTCGGACCAGACGGGATAGCCTTCGTTGCCCTCGCGCATCGATGAGCCTTGGGCGCCCAACACCCTGTCTGTCGCCAGTTTGTGGTTTGTCCCTCCTCGGACCACTGTTGGTCGGTACTCACCACTGCTGACCGGGAGCACCCCACAAGCCTTGCCGTTTCACAGATACTCTGACCCAGTCGTCTGGCCATAACAATTTGGCCCTTGTCAAAGTCGCTCAGGTCTTTACTCCTGCCCATTTCTCCTGCATCCAACACATCAACTTCAAGAACTGACTGTTCACTTGCTGCCTAATATATCCCACCCCTTGACAGGTGCCTTTGTAACAAGATACTCAATGTTATTCACTTCACCTGTCAGTGGTCAGAATGTTTTGATGATCGGTGTGAGCTCCTTGTATTTCCTTCATGGTAAAGCTGTTTGATTTCAACAACTAGCCATTCCAATAGTTCAATGATTCATTGGTAATTTATTGAGACACGTATCTAGACAATAAATTAAATCAATTAATAAATTTACTTAACTTTAGTTTAGTTTAGTTTCGTTTATTGTTGTCAGGTATCATGAAAAACATTTTTGTTGCATGCTAACCAGTCAGCGGAAAAAGTCAACACATGATTACTATCAACCCATCCACATTGGGTGCTGATACATGATAAAGGGTAGACCGTTTGGTTTAGTTCAGAGATACAGTGCAGAAACAGGCCATTTGGCCCATCGTGCCCACACCGACCAGCGATCCCCGCACACTAACACTATCCTACACACACTAGGGACAATTTACATTTAAACCAAGCCGACTAACCTACAAACCTGCATGTCTTTGGAGTGTGGGAGGAAACCGAAGATCTCGGAGAAAACCCACGCAGGTCACGGGGAGAACGTACAAACTCCGTACAGACAGCGCCCGTAGTCGGGTTCGAACCCGGATCTCTGGCGCTGTGAGGCAGCACCTCTACCGCTGCGCCACCGTGCCGCCCTTTAGTTTTGTTTCCCTTTAGTGCAAGGTAAGGCCCAGCAAAGTCCGATTCAAGACAATCCAATGAGGCAGATGGGAGGTCAGATTGGACGGTTCAGTTGCCTGATAACAGCCGGGAAGAAACTGTTCCTGAATCTGGAGGTGTGCGTTTTCACACTTCTGTACCTCTTGCCTGATGGGAGAGGGGGAGAAGAGTATAGGAGCAAAGAGGTCCTTCTGCAGTTGTACAGTGCCCGAGTGAAACCGCACCTGGAGTACTGTGTGCAGTTTTGGTCTCCAAATTTGAGGAAGGATATTCTTGCTATTGAGGGCGTGCAGCGTAGGTTTACTAGGTTAATTCCCGGAATGGCGGGACTGTCATATGTTGAAAGACTGGAGCGACTAGGCATGTATACACTGGAATTTACAAGGATGAGAGGGGATCTAATCGAAACGTATAAGATTATTAAGGGGTTGGACACGTTAGAGGCAGGAAACATGTTCCCAATGTTGACGGGCCTGATTCCACATGGTGTCTCTCTGTGATTCTTGCATCCCCAGAAAGTTGAATCAAAGCTCACTTGAAGGATTTAGAATAAATGGCAAGATGCTTGATTTGCTAGCACAGTGTTGGAAATGCAGATAATGTGGAACTAATACTGTCAAAGGTAGAATCAAGTGTGAACTGTGAAAGGAACTGTTGCTGTGTTACATATGCACTGATGGTATAATCATAGTCTTTAACCTCACAGACTAAAAGTACCCAAATATAGTAACAATGAAGCGCTGGGGTCAGTACTGGTTTGTTGAAAAAATTGGTTGTGTTTATTGTACAAATACTTTATCCCAAAAAACCGATGCTGCCTGACCCGCTGAGTTACTCCAGCACTCTGTGAAACGTCACCTATCCATGTTCTCCACAGATGCTGCCTGACCCGCTGAGTTACTCCAGCACTCTGTGAAACGTCACCTATCCATGTTCTCCACAGATGCTGCCTGACCCGCTGAGTTACTTGAGCAGTTTGCATTTTCTTTTGCAAAACAGCAAAGAGAGTTCCTTTTGTCTTCATGTAACAAGATTATTTTTCTTCTCAAAGTTTTTCCTATATAAATAATGCTTCACGGCAATAGAATCACTCATTGGAAATAATCTAGTTTCATGTATTCTGACTCACACCATCATCATTCATTGGCTTAATTTAAATTAGAATTTCAGACAAATTTTCATTGTTTTAATTTTCTGGAAGAGTCAGGTCACCACACTGAGTCATAGAGTGATACAGTGTGGAAACAGGCTCTTCGGCCCATCTTGCCCACACCGGCCAATGTGTCCCATCTACACTAGTCCCACCTGCCTGCGCTTGGTCCATATCCCTCCAAACCTGTCCTATCCATGTACCTGTCCAACTGTTTCTTAAACGTTGGGTTAGTCCCAGCCTCAACTACCTCCTCCGGCAGCTCGTTCCATACACCCACCACCCTCTGTGTGGAAAAAGTTACCACTCAGATTTCTATTAAATCTTTCCCCCCTCACCTTGAACCTATGTCCTCTGGTCCTCAATTCCCCTACTCTGGGCAAGAGATTCTGTGTGTCTACCCGATCTATTCCTCTCATGATTCTATACACCTCCATAATGCACCAATTTTATGCCCATCAAGTTTAGTCTGCCATTCAATCATGGCTGATCTATCTCTCCCTCCTATTAAATCTTTTCCCCCTCACCTTGAACCTGTGTCCTCTGGTCCTCGATTCTCCGACTCCGGGCAAGAGACTCTGTGCAATTACAGCATCTGTGATCAGGATCAAACCCGGGTCTCTTGCTCTGTAAGGCAACAACTGCACTGCTACTAAAAATAATAATAACTATTTTTGTTTTACCTAGTTTAGTTTTGTTTTCGAGATACAGCGCGGAAAAAGGCCCTTCAGCCCACTGAATCCTCACCGACCAGCGATTCCCCGCACACTAACACTATCCTACACACATTTGGGTCAAATGACATTTATATAAAGCCAATTAACCTACAAATCTGAACGTCTTTGGAGTGTTTGGAGGAAACCGGAGCTTCCTGGAGAAAACCCATGCTATTCGTTATCCTGTTAGTTAAGTTATTAAAATATTAACCTGTTGAAAGACTGGAGCGACTAGGCTTGTATATACTGGAATTTAGAAGGATGAGAGGAGATCTTATCGAAACGTATAAGATTATTAAGCGGTTGGACACGTTAGAGGCAGAAAACATGTTCCCAATGTTGGGGGAGTCCAGAACAAGGGGCCACAGTTTAAGAATAAGGGGTAGGCCATTTAGAACTGAGATGAGGTAAAACCTTTTCAGTCAGAGAGTTGTGAATCTGTGGAATTCTCTGCCTCAGAAGGCAGTGGAGGCCAATTCTCTGAATGCATTCAAGAGAGAGCTAGATAGAGCTCTTAAGGATAACGGAGTCAGGGGGTATGGGGAGAAGGCAGGAACGGGGTACTGATTGTGGATGATCAGCCATGATCACATTGAATGGCGGTGCTGGCTCGAAGGGCCGAATGGCCTCCTCCTGCACCTATTGTCTATTGTCTATTGTCTATTGTCTATCCTTGAAGATTCTCCGCGGAGATTACCAATTAGTTGTGAATAATGGATGGTTGTGTGTTGTGGACTCGTGCCTCTGTGTGATTAGACAGGCACAAGCTCATTTTGCCTGGCAGAATTACAAGCCTCAGAAAGTCTTTCGCTGCATCTATTTGCATCGGATTCTAATTCCGTTCCCAAGGGTAAAATGAGAGTTTTGAATCGCGCTGAGCTTCCTGGCAGTGTCGGCATCCTATTGGTCTTTAGTGAGCGGACTCGTCGATTCGCTGCCCTGGGAGGTTTTAATATTAAGCTATTCACAGTCTGTCGGTGTATGAGTGAGCCATCTTTTAAAATTAACACACTTGGTTTTTGGCGGCGTTTGTCGGCACTGGGCCTGTACTCGCTGGAGTTCAGAAGGATGAGGCGGGAGGGGACCTCATTGAAACTCACACGAATAGTGAGCGGCCTGGATAGAGTGGATGTGGAGAGGATGTTTCCACTAGTGGGAGAGTCTAGGACCAGAGGGCAGAGCCTCAGAATTAAAGGACGTTCCTTTAGGAAGGAGATGAGGAGGAATTTCTTTAGTCAGAGGGTGGTGAATCTGTGGAATTCTTTGCCACAGACGGCTGTGGAGGCCAAGTCAGTGGATATTTTTCAGGCATAGACAGATAGATCCGTGATTAGAGCGGGTGTTAGGGGTGACGGAGAGAAGGCAGGAAAATGGGGTTGAGAGGGAAAGAGAGATAGACAATAGACAATAGGTGCAGGAGGAGGCCATTCGGCCCTTCGAGCCTGTACGCACCGCCATTCAATGTGATCATGGCTGATCATTCTCAATCAGTACCCCGTTCCTGCCTTCTCCCCATACCCCCTGACTTCGCTATCCTTAAGAGCTCTATCTAGCTCTCTCTTGAATGCATTCAGAGAATTGGCCTCCACTGCCTTCTGAGGCAGAGAATTCCACAGATTCACAACTCTCTGACTGAAAAAGTTTTTCCTCATCTCAGTTCTAAATGGCCTACCCCTTATTCTTAAACTGTGGCCACTGGTTCTGGACTCTCCCAACATTGGGAACATGTTTCCTGCCTCTAATGTGTCCAACCCCTTAATAATCTTATACGTTTCGATAAGATCTCAGCCATGATTGAATGGCGGAGTAGACTTGATGGGCCGAATGGCTTAATTCTGCTCTTACCACTTATGAACTGATGTATTGATATTCCAAAACACGGTTTGCATATTTGCCAACAGGACATTATTTCTCGGCAGGGATCTTCAACGCAGCGGTAGAGTTGCCGCCTTACAGCGAATGCAGCGCCGGAGACCCGAGTTCGATCCCGACTACGGGCGCCGTCTGTACGGAGTTTGTACGTTCTCCCCGTGACCTGCGTGGGTTTTCTCCGGGTGCTCCGGTTTCCTCCCACACTCCAAAGACGTGCAGGTTTGTAGGTTAATTGGCTTGGTAACCATTAAAAAATTGTCCCTAGTGGGTGTAGGATAATGTTAGTGTGCGGGGATCGCTGGTCGGCGCGGACCCGGTGGGTCGAAAGGGCCTGTTTCTGCGCTGTATCTCCAAAAAAAAAAACAGATAGGAATCAGGGCAAATGAGGATAATATAATATTTCTGATTACTTGTGCTTGACAGCCAATGTAGCATCCTCCAGTTTCAGACAACTATCTTGAACTCACTGCTAAGCTGAAGATGAGAATGGTGTGTTCAACATCACTCAGTCGGCTAACGTGGGATTGCAGATAATAATTAGAGCAATCCTTGACAGGATGCACTTATAATATTCAAGTTATCATCCAAAATAGCTTCACTCAGCATCTGCCATGCTGAAACGCAGTCACAGAAACATAGAAACACAGAAAATAGGTGCAGGAGGAGGTCATTTGGCACTTCGAGCCTGCACCGCCATTCATTGTGATCATGGCCGATTCATTAGCACCTGCCTCAGGAGAATACTAAACGTCTGGCGGAGAGACAAAGCAAGCCATGTGGACCTCGCTGGAATTTAGAAGATTGAGGGGGGATCTTATAGAAACTTACAAAATTCTGAAGGGTTTGGACAGGCTAAATGCAGGACGATTAATCCCGATGTTGGGGAAGTCCAGAACAAGGGGTCACAGTTTAAGGATAAGGGGGAAGTCTTTTAGGACCGAGATGAGAACGTTTTTTTTTCGCACATAAAGTGGTGAATCTGTGGAATTCTCTGCCACAGAAGGTAGTTGAGGCCAGTTCATTGGCTATATTTAAGAGGGAGTTAGATGTGGCCCTTGTCGCTAAAGGGATCAGGGGGTATGGAGAGATGGCAGGTACGGGATACTGAGTTGGATGATCAGCCATGATCATATTGAATGGCGGTGCAGGCTCGAAGGGCCGAATGGCCTACTCCTGCACCTATTTTCTATGATTCTATGTTTCTATGTTTCTATGACCTGTGGAAAAGAACAAGTCAGGATCTCATTGACTTACAAATCCGATGGAGAAAATGGAGTTGTATTGGATCCACCCTCAGAAACCCTGCCACAAACTAGGGCATGCAGCGTAGGTTTACTAGGTTAATTCCCGGAATTGCAGGACTGTCATATGTTGAAAGACTGGAGCGACTAGGCTTGTATACACTGGAATTTAGAAGGATGAGAGGAGATCTTATCGAAACGTATAAGATTATTAAGGGGTTGGACACGTTAGAGGCAGGAAACATGTTCCCAATGTTGGGGGAGTCCAGAACCAGGGGCCACAGTTTAAGAATAAGGGGTAGGCCACTTAGAACGGAGATGAGGAAAAACTTTTTTCTGTCAGAGAGTTGTGAATCTGTGGAATTCTCTGCCTCAGAAGGTAGTGGAGGCAAATTCTCTGAATGCACTCAAGAGAGAGCTAGATAGAGCTCTTAAGGATAGCGGAGTCAGGGGGTATGGGGAGAAGGCAGGAACGGGGTACTGAGGAGAATGATCAGCCATGATCACATTGAATGGCAGTGCTGGCTCGAAGGGCTGAATGGCCTCCTCCTGCACCTATTGTCTATTGTCTATTGTCTAAACGTCACCCAGCAAGCCCTGAAATGGAACCCTCAAGGAAAAAGGAAAAGAGGTGGCCCCAGGAACAGGTGGAGAAGAGGTGTCCGGGCAGAAGTGTCTGGGAGTGGCTCAACTGGGGAGATCTAGAGAGAACCACCTACAACCGAGTGAGGTGGAGGATATTTGTCAATGGCCTACGCTCCCCAGAGGAGCCAAGAGCTGAAGAAGAAAGAAGATTGTCTGATTGTCCACAATCAGTAACCCGTGCCTGCCTTCCCCCCATATCCCTTGATTCCGCTAGCTCCTAGAGCTCTATCTAACTCTCTTTTAAATTCACCCAGTGAATTGGGCTCCACTGCCCTCTGTGGCAGAGAATTCCACAAATTCACAACTCTCTGGGTGAGAAAGTTTCTTCTCATCTCGGTTTTTGTCAGCCGCAAACTTGAGGAGCTTGACAGGGGAGGGTGTTTAGGTGCAGTGGTTGGTGTAGTCTTCACTAAAATACGGAGGCAACTTAGAGCAAAAAGAGTCGTAGAGTCTTACAGTGTGGAAACAGGCCCTTCAGCCCAACTCACCCACAACGGCCAACAATGTCCCATCTACACTCGTCCCACCTGCCTGCGCTTGGTCCATATCCCACCAAACCCGTCCTATCCATGTACCTGTCCAACTGTTTCTTAAACGTTGGGATAGTCCCAGCCTCAACTACCTCCTCTGGCAGCTCGTTCCATACACCCACCACCCTCTGTGTGAAAAGGTTACCCCTCAGATTCCTATTAGATCTTTCCCCCCTCACCTTGAACCTGTGTCCTCTGGTCCTCGATTCACCTACTCTAGGCACGAGACTCTGTGCGTCTTCCCGGTCTATTCCTCTCATGACTTCACACACAGTTTCTTCTCATTAGATTCACAGCAAATAGGAGAGAGAAATCACAGTGTTGGTAAATCGAGGACCAGAGGACATGTCACCTATCCAGAGATGCTGCCTGACCCGCTCAGTTACTCCAGCACTCTGTGAAACGTCACCTATCCATGTTCTCCAGAGACGCTGCCTGACCCGCTGAGTTACTCCAACACTCTGTGAAACGTCACCTATCCATGTTCTCCACAGATGCTGCCTGACCCGCTGAGTTACTCCAGCACTCTGTGAAACGTCACCTATCCATGTTCTCCACAGATGCTGCCTGACCCGCTGAGTTACTCCAGCACTCTGTGAAACGTCACCTATCCATGTTCTCCACAGATGCTGCCTGACCCGCTGAGTTACAATTGGGTTGAAAACGCACACCTCCAGATTCAGGGATAGTTCCTTCCCAGCTGTTACCTTGGTCTCGTCAGTTAGAGTATGGTCCTGACCTCCCACCTACCTCATTGGAGATCTGCCTGGCATTGACCATCATTGGACTTTATATTGGACTTTATATTTCCTTTATTATGTATCTGTACACTGTGGACTGCTCAACTATAATCATGTATCGTGTTTATCCTACACCCACTAGGGACAATTTACATTTATACCAAGCCAATTAACCCACAAACGTGCACGTCTTTGGAGTGTGGGTGGAAACCAAAGATCTCTGAGAAAACCCACGCAGGTCACGTGGAGAACGTACAAACTCCGTACAGACAGCACCCGTAGTCGGGATGGAACCCGGGTCTCCGGCGCTGTGAGGCAGCAACTCTACTGCCACGCCAATGTATTTTCGGAATGAAAACTATTGCACATAATGTAATAACTGAACATTACCAACAGAATAAAATAACGCCAGAGAAATCTGTGCTTAGGACTACCTAGACCGAATATACAACGATCAGCCAAAACATTCTGACCACTGACAGGTGAAGTGAATAACATTGATTATCTTGTTACAATGGCACCTGTCAAGGGGTGGGATATATTAGGCAGCGTGAACAGTCAGTTCTTGAAGTTGATGTGTTGGATGCAGGAGAAATGGGCAGGAGTAAAGACCTGAGCGACTTTGACAAGGGCCAAATTGTTCTGGCCAGACGACTGGGTCAGAGCATCTCTGAAACGGCAAGGCTTGTGGGGTGCTCCTGGTCAGCAGTGGTGAGTACCGACCGACAGTGGTCCGAGGAGGGACAAACCACAAACCGGCGACAGGCAGGGTGTTGGGCGCCCAAGGCTCATCGATGCGCGAGGGCAACGAAGGCTATCCCGTCTGGTCCGAACCGACAGAAGGTCGACTGTGGCACAAGTCACAGAGAATGTTAACGGTGGTCACGGGAGGAATGTGTCACAATACACAGTGCATCGCACCCTGCTGCGTATGGGGCTGCACACGGAGGGCCAACAGCATATTAGGCAGGTGGGCATAATGTTTTGGCTGATCGGTGTAGATTCCTCTCCACATACTCTGATTTTGCACTATTGACAGAACAATAACTTCATACGGTTTTAATAAATGCTTGAACATGTTTTATTGTTGAAGTAGCACAAAGAACTGACTCGTCCATGAGGTGAAGCCAAGTGTTTTAATGAGCTGAGGTTTCCAAGTACAAGTGTTTCATGTTTTGGCACATTAATGAGATCCTCTCGTAAGACTGATGCATTTAGTTTCGATTTTGTTAGTTTAGAGATACAACGCGGAAACAGGCCCTTCGGCCCACCGAGCCCGTGCAGACCAGCGATCCCCGCACACTAACACTATCCTACACACACTAGGGACAATTTACAATTTCACCAATTAGCCTAGAAACCTGCACGTCTTTGGAGTGTGGGAGGAAACCGGAGCACCCGGAGAAAACCCACGCAGGTCACGGGGAGAACGTACAAACTCCGTACAGACGGCGCCCGTAGTTGGGTTTGAACCCGTGTCTCCGGCGCTGTGAGGCAGCAACTCTACCGCTGCGCCACCTCAAAAGTTAAACAAGCATTTGATTTTAATTTTAGTTGCATTCATTGAGTAATCCATCTTATCCATATCCATTTCATATTTTAGTTTATTGTCACGTGTACTGAGCAGCACTGAAAACCTTTACGTTGCGTGCTAACCAGTCAGCGGAAAGACCCACACAAGTTGTACAATATTTTTAGGAAAAAAAACCTGCAGATGCTGGTGTAAATCGAAGGTAGACACAGAGTGCTGGAGTAACTCAGCAGGTCAGGCAGCATCTGTGGAGAACATGGATAGGTGACGTTTCACAGAGTGCTAGAGTAACTCAGCGGGTCAGGCAGCATCTGTGGAGAACATGGATAGGTGACGTTTCACAGAGTGCTAGAGTAACTCAACGGGTCAGGCAGCATCTGTGGAGAACATGGATAGGTGACGTTTCACAGAGTGCTAGAGTAACTCAACGGGTCAGGCAGCATCTGTGGAGAACATGGATAGGTGACGTTTCACAGAGTGCTGGAGTAACTCAGCAGGTCAGGCAGCATCTGTGGAGAACATGGATAGGTGACGTTTCACAGAGTGCTGGAGTAACTCAACGGGTCAGGCAGCATCTGTAGAGAGAAGGAATGGGTGACGTTTCGGGTCGAGATCCTTCTTTAGACTGAAGAAGGGTCTCGACCCGAAACGTCACCCATGCCTTCTCTCCCGAGACGCTGCCTGAGTTACTCCGGCACTCTGTGTCTATCGTTTGTTTACTGTTGTCTTAGTTGCCTGGTCTCTGAGTGAAGACAGACGCAGTGTGTGCGGAGTTAGAAGGAACAGATGAATGCTAAGGACCATTAGACCCATTACCTGTTGTCAGACGTAATGAGCAACATAATTACACATGCTGAGCGATCAGTCACAGCTGGCCAGAAACAGACAGGGGGAGGGAGGGAGGCGTATGTCCTTGATTATTTTTCTTCTCAACACGAGACATTTAAGCAGCTGTCTTTTCACCCAGCTTGCCGACTACACTTCACTTGACCTCAATGGACCTGCGTTCGTGCAGTGAGAAGGTACGTGCCACTGTTCTCCTGCAGTGTCTCCGCTGCCAAGGACAAACACTCCTCTGAAATCTTCCGTTTACTTCAACGGTAGAATCAAGGACCAGTCTCACTATCAGCCTCATTGCGCGCTGTTTCGATCTCCTAATTTGAGGAAGGACGTACTTGCTATTGAGGCAGTGCAGCGTAAGTTCACCAGGTTAATCCCCGGGATGGCGGGACTGTCGTACGAGGAAAGATTGGAAAGACTGGGCTTGTGTTCACTGGAGTTTAGAAGGATGAGAGGGGATCTTACAGAGACGTATACATTTATAAAAGGACTGGACAAGCTAGATGCAGGAAAAATGTTCCTAATGTTGGGGGAGTCCAGGGCGGCACGGTGGCGCAGCGGTAGAGTTGCCGCCTTACAGCGAATGCAGCGCCGGAGACCCGGGTTCCATCCCGACTACGGGCGCCGTCTGTACGGAGTTTGTACGTTCTCCCCGTGACCTGCGTGGGTTTTCTCCGAGATCTTCGGTTTCCTCCCACACTCCAAAGACGTGCAGGTTTGTAGGTTAATTGACTGGGTAATATGTAAAAATTGTCCCTAGTGTGTGTAGGATAGTGTTAGTGTGCGGGGATCGCTGGTCGGCGCGGACCTGTTGGGCCGAAAGGCCTGTTTCCGCGCTGTATCTCAAAATCTAAATCTAAAAAATCCAGAACCAGGGGCCACACAGTCTAACCATAGCAGAGTCAAGGGATATGGGGAGAAGGCAGGCACGGGTTACTGATTGTGGATGATCAGCCATGATCACAATGAATGGCAGTGCTGGCTCGAAAGGCCGAATGGCCTCCTCCTGCACCTATTGTCTATAAGAAAGGGGAGGCCATTTAAAACTGAGGTGAGAAGACACGTTTTCACCCACAGAGTTGTGAATTTGTATAATTCTCTGCCACAGAGGGCAGTGGAGGCCAATTCACTGGATGAATGTAAGAGAGAGTTAGATAGAGCCCTAGGGGCTAGTGGAATCAAGGGATATGGGGAGAAGGCAGGCACGGGTTACTGATTGTGGATGATCAGCCATGATCACAATGAATGGCGGTGCTGGCTCGAAGGGCCGAATGGCCTCCTCCTGCACCTATTGTTTATCTTTCTATTCCGGCCACTCCCTCTTCTCCCCTCTCCCATCGGGCAAGAGGTACAGAAGTGTGAAAACGCACACCTCCAGATTCAGGGACAGTTTCTTCCCGGCTGTTATCAGGCAACTGAACCATCCTACCACAACCAGAGAGCAGTGCTGAACTACTATCTACCTCATTGGTGACCCTCGGACTATCCTTGATCGGACTTTGCTGGCTTTACCTTGCACTAAACGTTATTCCCTTTGTCATGTATCTGTACACTGTGGACGGCTCGATTGTAATCACGTATTGTCTTTCCGCTGACTGGTTAGCACGCAACAACAGCAACAATAAACTAAACTGAACTAAACCAGAACTGAATTGCCAAGAAACTAAGAACATAGAACACACCCTTAGACAAAGAACATAGAAAAATAGAAAAATAGGTGCAGGAGGAGACCATTCGGCCCTTCGATCCAGCACCGCCATTCAAAGTGATCATGGCTGATCATCCACAATCAGAAACCTGTTCCTGCTTTCTCCCCATACCCCTTGATTCCATTAGCCCTAAGAGCTAAATCTAACTCTCTCTTCAAAACATCCAGTGAATTGGCCTCCACTGCCTTCTGTGGCAGAGAATTCCACAGATTCACAACTCCCTGGGTGAAAACGTTTTTCCTCATCTCAATCCTAAATGGCCTTCCCCTTATTCTTAAACTGTGACCCCTGGTTTTGGACTCCCCCAACATTGGGAACATGTTTCCTGCATCTAGGCAGTCCAATCCTTTAAGAATTTTTACTGTTTCTATAAGATCTCCTCTCATCCTTCTAAACGCCAGTGAATACAAGCCCAGTCGCCTTCAGCCCGTAATGTTTAAGCCTAAAATAAATTCATAAGTTCCTAAGGTATAAGAACAGAATTAGGCCATTCAGCCCATCAAGTCTACTCCGCCATTCAGTCATGGCTGATCTATCTCTCCCTCCTAACCCCATTCTCCTGCCTTCTCCCCATAGCCCCTGACACCCGCACTAATCAAGAATCTATCTATCTCTGCCTTAAAAATATCCACTGACTTGGCCTCCACAGCCGTCTGTGGCAATGAATTCCACAGATTCACCACCCTCTGACTGAAGAAATTCCTCCTCATCTCCTTTCGAAAGGTAAGTCAAGGTGAATATCAAATCCGGTCATCCAATATTTCATTTAGAGTTACTCCAGCACTCTGTGAAACGTCACGAATCCGTGATCTCCACAGATGCTGCCTGACCCGCTGAGTTACTCCAGCACTCTGTGAAACGTCACCTATCCATGATCTCCACAGATGCTGCCTGACCCGCTGAGTTACTCCGGCACTCTGTGTCTATCCGAGGCATAAGACATGCAAGAACAGATCCAATGGTTTCTGTTAGACTTCTTGACAATATAACAATAAACTGGTTCACAGAATGATCATTAGTGCCGGGCTCAGAGCCAAACATTGATTCATGAATAGATTATTTTACCGGAAAAGCTTTCTCCGAGTGAAAATTCATAACATTTGTAAATCAAAAAAAGACATTGCCTATTCATTTCAATGTGAAACTCATGTTACATGCCACAGTGCTTTCAGGGGTGGCTAACTTGCTGAGGTTGTTTGGAGTAGGTTGTTTACAGGCAAAGGGAGGTCTGCAAAATGGGAAGTTTGTTTCAGTGTGAGGACAAGAGAATGTTCCTTTTGCTGTCTTATCGAAACGTATAAGATTATTAAAGAGTTGGACACGTTAGAGGCAGGAAACATGTTCCCAATGTTGGGGGAATCCAGAACCAGGGGCCACAGTTTAAGAATAAGGGGTAGGCCATTTAGAACTGAGATGAGGAAAAACTTTTTCAGTCAGAGAGTTGTGAATCTGTGGAATTCTCTGCCTCAGAAGGCAGTGGAGGACAATTCTCTGAATGCATTCAAGAAAGAGTTAGATAGAGCTCTTAAGAATAGCGGAGTCAGGGGGTATGGGGAGAAGGCAGGAACGGGGTACTGATTGAGAATGATCAGCCATGATCACATTGAATGGCGGTGCTGGCTCGAAGGGCCGAATGGCCTCCTCCTGCACCTATTGTCTATTGTCTATTGTCTATTATTATACGGGACAAACCAATTTGGTCCAAAACACGGGATGTCCCGGCTAATACGGGACAGTTGGCAACCCTAGAGGTAGTTGAGGCTGGGACTATTGCAATGTTTAAGAAGGTACATGGATAGGGCAGGTTTGGAGGGATATGGATGGGTGGGACTCGTGTAGATGGGACATTGTTGGGCCGGTGTGGGCAAGTTGGGCCGAAGGGCCTGTTTCCACGCTGTGTCACTCTACGATTCTGTGACCCTAGTATTAGGTATTATCTTTTCCAAGCAGGTTCCTGTTCTCCAAAATCAAAACTGCCCTTCGCAGAACTTGGAACCCACGGTACTTCTAGCTTGTTCCTTAGTATTCTGCAAGGAGAACCAAATTGCCTGCTTCACTTAGATAAGAGCGGCTTTATCAGAACGCTGATCCCAGACTCGTTTTACAATCGGCGGGCGAGCTTTTAACTCCGGTTAATATTCATACAGCATTGTAATGTGGAGCTGACCCCCACATTCATTCCATTGTGGCGTATCTCAGAGCGATCTCTGGCCGGTGGAAGCACACGAGCCTGCAGATTTGCCGCACAGCAGAGAGCGTTTCACACCCAGATTACTGGCTCTAAGGCGGATGGAACAGAAGTGGAAGTTACCAAGCTGTGTCCCAGAAATTAAATCACAGCAATAAATCTCCCAGCGGGAGGGACCGAGCTCCATCAGACACTAATGCAGCAGGAGTTATTATCAGGATTGTGAGCGAATTCAGAGCGCCGAGCAAAGCTTATTGTTCCAGTGGCCACACTAAAGGGCGAAACACAAAGAGCTGGAGGAACTACATTAAAACATAGAAACATAGTTAAACAGGAGCAGGGGGAGGCCATTCGGCCCTTCGAGCCAGCACCACCATTCATTGTAGTATAAGAAAATAACTGCAGATGCTGGTACAAATCGAAGTTATTTATTCACAAAGTGCTGGAGTAACTCAGCGGGTCAGGCAGCATCTCAGGAGAGAAGGAATGGGCGACGTTTCGGATCGAGACCCTTCTTCAGACAGAAGAAGCCATTCATTGTGATCATGGCTGATCATCCACAATCAGTAACCCGTGCCTGCCTTCTCCCCATATCCCTTGATTCCACTAGCCCCTAGAGCTCTATCTAACTCGCTTTTAAATTCATCCAGTGAATTGGCCTCCACTGCCCTCTGTGGCAGAGAATTCCACAAATTCACAACTCTCTGGGTGAAAAAGTTCCTTCTCACCTCAGTTTTAAATGGCCTCCCCTTTATTCTAGATTTTTTTTTAGATTTAGAGATACAGCGCGGAAACAGGCCCTTCGGCCCACCGTGTCCGCACCGCCCAGCGATCCCCGCACACTAACACTATCCTACACACACTAGGGATAATTATTTTTACATTTACCCAGTCAAACCTGTACATCTTTGGAGTGTGGGAAGAAACCGAAGATCTCGGAGAAAACCCACGCAGGTCACGGGGAGAACATACAAACTCCGTACAGACAACGCCCGTAGACAGGCTCGAACCTGAGTCTCCGGCGCTGCATTCGCTGTAAGGCAGCAACTCTACCGCTGCGCCACCGTGCCGCCCTGTGACTGTGAATTCTTAGACTGTGTGGCCCTTGGTTCTGGACTCCCCCAACATTGGGAACTTTTTTCCCGCATCGAGCTTGTCCAGTCCTTTTATGATTTTAAATGTCTCTAAAAGATCCCCTCTCATCCTTCTAAACTCCAGTGAATACAAGCCCAGTCTTTCCAATCTTTCCTCATATGACAGTCCCGCCATCCCGGGGATTAACCTGGTGAACCTACGCTGCACTGCCTCAACAGCAAGGACATCCTTCTGCAGACCTCTGTTCTACTGTAAGAAGGCTTAGGAAGTTTGGCCTGTCCCCAATCCTGTCCGATCCATGTACATGTCTAACTGTTTTATTAAACTTAGGGATAGTTCAGCCTCTCACCAACTTCTACAGATGCACCATAGAAAGCATTTTACCAGGATGCATCACACCTCGGTTTGGGAACAGCTCCATCCAAGGCCACAAGAAATCGCAGAGAATTGTGTACGCAGCCCAGACCATCACACAAACCAACCTCCCTTCCATTGACTCCATCTACACCTCACGCTGCCTCGGCAAGGCCAGCAGCATAAACAAGGATCAGTCTTACCCCGGCCACTCCCTCTTCTCCCCTCTCCCATCGGGCAAGAGGTACAGAAGTGTGAAAACGCACACCACCAGATTCAGGGACAGTTTCTTCCCGGCTGTTATCAGGCAACTGAACCATCCTACCACAACCAGAGAGCAGTGCTGAACTACTATCTACCTCAATGGGAACCCCCGGACTATCATTGATTGGACTCAGTAGGTTGACCAGGAATGAGTGGGTTAACCTATGATGAGCGTTTGTCAGCACTGGGCCTGTACTCGCTGGAGTTTAGAAGGATGAGGGGGGGACCTCATTGAAACGTACAGAATGGTGAGCGGCCTGGATAGAGTGGATTTGGAGAGGAAGTTTCCACTAGTGGGAGAGTCTAGGACCAGAGGGCACAGCCTCGGAATTAAAGGACGTTCCTTTAAGAAGGAGATGAGGAGGAATTTCTTTAGTCAGAGGGTGGTGAATCTGTGGAATTCTTTGCCACAGACGGCTGTGGAGGCCACAAGTCAGTGGATATTTTCAAGGCAGAGATAGATAGATTCTTGATTAGTGCGGGTGTCAAGGGTTATGGGGAGAAGGCAGGAGAATGGGGTTAGGAGGGAGAGATAGATCAGCCATGATTGAATGGCGGAGTGGACTTGATGGGCCGAATGGCCTAATACTACTCCTATCCCTTATGACCTTATGACCTTATGATCTTATGACCTTATAACTATGATAGTCCAAATGGACGGCTCGATTGTAATCATGTATTGTCTTTCCGCTGACTGGTTAGCACGCAACAAAAGCTTTTCACTGTACCTCGGTACACGTGACAATAAACTAACCTCAACTCAGCAGGTCAGGCAGCATCTGTGGAGGGAGTGGACAGGTGACGTTTCACTTCGATTCTTCCATTACACTCTGATTTGAGGTTTTTTAGATTTAGATTTAGAGATACAGCACGGAAACAGGCCCTTCGGCCCACCGGGTCCGCGCCGCCCAGCGATCCCCGCACACTAACACTATCCTACACACACTAGGGATAATTTTTTTTTACATTTACCCAGTCAATTAACCTACAAACCTGCACGTCTTTGGAGTGTGGGAGGAAACCGAAGATCTTGGAGAAAACCCACGCAGGTCACGGGGAGAACGTACAAACTCCGTACAGACGGTGCCCGTAGTCGGGATGGAACCTGGGTCTCCGGCGCTGCATTCGCTGTAAAGTGGCAACTCTACCGCTGCACTATCGTGCCACCCGAGGTTTGATTAGTTTAGTTGAGGGATAATTTACAATTTACTACGGGCGCCGTCTGTACGGAGTTTGTACGTTCTCCCCGTGACCTGCATGGGTTTCCTCCGAGATCTTCGGTTTCCTCCCACACTCCAAAGACGTGCAGGTTTGTAGGTAAATTGGCTTGGTAAATGTAAAAATTGTCCGTAGTGGGTGTAGGATAGTGTTCGTGTGCGGGGATCGCTGGTCGGAGCGGACCCGGTGGGCCGAAGCGCCTGTTTCCACGCTGTATCTCTGAACTAAACTAAAACGAAACTAAATTAAAATGTAGTGTTCAATCAGAATGGAGGATTGCGTATTTAAAAACATGTGGAGATGATCTTTCCGAGCGGAATCTGAATGAACGGGCCTTGTGATGGGCTGAACGTGTGTTATGTTCCTTCTCAGATACCCACAACATCTGTTCCATGTTCCTGATGTGGAAGAAATACTGATAACTGTGTGCATTAAACTGCACTCAGAAGGCGGCTTGTGGGATTACACAGATAAAAGGAAACAGCTGTTAGAAAATAGTCATTGTTATTCTCACAGACCTCATCGAACACGTAATGATGGGAAGAATTATTTCCATTCAACGCTCTTTTGTTTTAACATAAAACTAGATCTAATGGACCCGTTGGGCCCAAACCTCTCCTGCATTGGTGCAGGACCCTCTCATTCCTTCCTCCCTCTCCCTCTCCCTCTCCCTCTCCCTCTCCCTCTCCCTCTCCCTCTCCCTCTCCCTCTCCCTCTCCCCTCTCCCCTCTCCCCTCTCCCCTCTCCCCTCTCCCCTCTCCCCTCTCCCCTCTCCCCTCTCCCCTCTCCCCTCTCCCCTCTCCCCTCTCCCCTCTCCCCTCTCCCCTCTCCCCTCTCCCCTCTCCCCTCTCCCCTCTCCCCTCTCCCCTCTCCCCTCTCCCCTCTCCCCTCTCCCCTCTCCCCTCTCCCCTCTCCCCTCTCCCCTCTCCCCTCTCCCTTCTCCCCTCTCCCTCTCTCTCTCCCTCTCCCTCTCATTCCTCCCTCTCCCTCTCCCTCTCCCTCTCCCTCTCCCTCTCATTCCTCCCTCTCATTCCTCCCTCCCTCTCCCTCTCCCCTCTCCCTCTCCCTCTCATTCCTCCCTCTCATTCCTCCCTCCCTCTCCCTCTCCCTCTCCCTCTCCCTCTCCCTCTCCCTCTCCCTCTCCCTCTCCCTCTCCCTCTCCCTCTCCCTCTCCCTCTCCCTCTCCCTCTCCCTCTCCCTCTCCCTCTCCCTCTCCCTCTCCCTCTCCCTCTCCCTCTCCCTCTCCCTCTCCCTCTCCCTCTCCCTCTCCCTCTCCCTCTCCCTCTCCCTCTCCCTCTCCCTCTCCCTCCTCCCCCCTACTCCCCCACATCCCCCTCAACCCCCCTTATCTTCCCACCTCCCTCCCTCCCCCTCCCCCTCCCCCTCCCCCTCCCTCCCTCCCTCCCTCCCTCCCTCCCTCCCTCCCTCCCTCCCTCCCTCCCTCCCTCCCTCCCTCCCTTTAGAACTGAGATGAGGAAAAACTTTTCCAGTCAGAGAGTTGTGAATCTGTGGAATTCTCTGCCTCAGAAGGCAGTGGAGGCCAATTCTCTGAATGCATTCAAGAGAGAGCTAGATAAAGCTCTTAAGGATAGCGGAGTCAGGGGGTATGGGGAGAAGGCAGGAACGGGGTACTGATTGAGAATGATCAGCCATGATCACATTGAATGGCGGTGCTGGCTCGAAGGGACGAATGGCCTCCTCCTGCACCTATTGTCTATTGTCAGACAGCATCTGTGGAGAAACGAAATGGGTGACGTTTCTGGTTGTGATCGTCTGAAAAAGGTCTCCTGCCTCAGGCCGAACTCTGATCCAGAAAGCGCGATGGCATTGGAGTTGTGTTGGGTGAAGTAGGCAGGGTGAATGAGTCTTTTTTCACAAGGTAAGGGGTTGAAGGAATGCCATGAGCGGCGGTGTTTAGTTTAGTTTAGAGATACAGCGCGGAAACAGGCCCTTCGGCCCACCGGGTCCGCGCCGCCCAGCGATCCCCGCACACTAACGCTAACCTACACACACTCGGGACAATTTTTACATTTATACCAAGCCAATTAACCTACAAACCTGCACGTCTTTGGAGTGTGGGAGGAAACCGAAGATCTCGGAGAAAACCCACGTAGGTCACGGGGAGAACGTACAAACTCCGTACAGACAGCGCCCGTAGTCGGGATGGAACCCGGGTCTCCGGCGCTGTGAGGCAGCAACTCTACCGCCGCGCCACCGTGACCGCCCTTGGACTGGATAACACGCAGAACTAGCCTCTCACTGGATTTTAGTTTAGAGAAATCATTCTGCACCAGCATTAAATACAAGTCTGTGCCATCTCTCCCTGAAGCTAATGCCCTCTAATCCAGGCAGCGTTCTGGTAAACCTCCTCCGCATCCTCTCCAAATCCTCCACATCCTTCCTGTAATGGGGTCGACCAGAACTGCACGCGATGCTCCAAATGCCACCTGACCAGAGTCTTATAAAGCCACATCATGACACTGACAAAGTAATTCCCAGAGATTTATGTTGACGCTTACCTGATCAAAGTACAATTTTGAGGGATTATTTAACAGGAAAGTTTTCTCGCTCCAGTAACTTCACTTGAGAGGTCCATAGAACAAAAGTGGGTACTGAAGGCGAGGGGTTGCCAACTATCTCACTCCCACATACGGGACAAGGTGACGTCACCACCCCGCGCCCCACGTGACCTCACCCAGCCAGCGGCCACGTGCTACCGCTCCACCAGTGACGGCCGCCCGGGCCGGGAGGCGGGTTGCTATGTAACCTCCGTTAGGCAGCGCCCGGGCCTCCGGGCCTACACTGTCCGGGCCTACAGTGTCCGGGCCTACAGTGTCCGGGCCTACACTGCTGGCACCTACACTGTCCGGAGCTAAAATGTTGGAAACCTAGAGTGTCGGGACCTAAACTGTCGGGGCCTACAGTGTCCAGACCTACAGTGTCAGGACCTGCAGTGTCTGGGCCTACACTGTCCGGGCCTATAGTGTCTGGGCCTACAGCGTCCGGGCCTACAGCGTCCGAGCTTACAGCGTCCGGGCCTACACTGTCCGGGCCTATAGTGTCTGGGCCTACAGCGTCCGGGCCTACAGCGTCCGGGCCTACAGCGTTCGGGCCCACAGTGTCCGGGCCTACAGTGTCTCAGCTTACAGTGTCCGGGCCTACAGTGTCCGGGCCTACAGCGTCCGGGCCTACAGCATCCGGGCCTACAGCGTTCGGGCCCACAGTGTCCGGGCCTACAGTGTCTCAGCTTACAGTGTCCGGGCCTACAGTGTCCGGGCCTACAGTGTCTGGGCCTACAGCGTCCGGGCCTACAGCGTTCGGGCCCACAGTGTCCGGGCCTACAGTGTCTCAGCTTACAGTGTCCGGGCCTACAGTGTCCGGGCCTACAGTGTCTGGGCCTACAGCGCCCCCCGGGCCTACAGCGTTCGGGCCCACAGTGTCCGGGCCTACAGTGTCCGGGCCTACAGTGTCTGGGCCTACAGTGTCTGGGCCTACAGCGCCCCCCGGGCCTAATACGGGACAAAGGCGGTCCCGTACGGGACAAACCAATTTAGCCCAAAATACGGGATGTCCCGGCTAATACGGGACAGTTGGCAACAACCCTAATCACACACCAAGCGATCAACTCCACCATCAATTCTCTGACCATCATATCAAGCAATACGAGCAAAAAAATAACTGCTCGTTTAGACAATTCTTAAGTGCTATCACCATCAACAACACCACAGTCACATCTGTGGAGTCATTTAAGATCCTTGGAACCATCATCTCCAGGGACCTTAAATGGGGGCCACCATCGACTCCACAGTCAAAAAGGACCAACAGAGGATGTACTTCCTGCGGCAACTGAGGAAACACAATCTCCCACAGGCAATGATGGTCCAATTCTATACTGCTATCGTTGAGTCCGTCCTCACCTTCTCCATCATGGTCTGGTTTGGCTCAGCCACCAAGCACCACATCCGGAGGCTGCAACGGATCGTTCGCACAGCTGAGAAGGTTGTTGGCTGCAACCTTCCCCCCATTGACCAACTGTACACTGCAAGGGCCAGGAAGCGAGCGGGCAAGATCATCTCTGACCCCTCTCACCCTGGCCACAAACTCTTTGAAGCACTTCCCTCTGGAAGGCGACTCCGGACTGTCAAAGCAGCCACAGCCGTACATAAACACAGCTTTTTTTCCACGAGTGGTAGTTCTACTCAACAACCAAAGTCTGTCGTCTCGTTGTGCTCTGGTTTATTTCACCCACATGTTTAGACCGTAATGTTGTATCCTTATTGTTTTAATGTTTATGCTTTATTCTTAATTGTTTACTGTATGTTCGTGTTGCTATTTGTGAGCGGTGCACCAAGACACATTCCTTGTATGTGCACATACTTGGCCAATAAACTTATTCATTCATTCATTCATTCACTTTTCAGACTCTCACCATTCTCTGGGTGGAAATCGGAGAGCAAGAATATTTCTATGTTTGGAAAGTCACGCAACATGGAAACCGGGCCATTTGGCCCATCATGTCCATACTGATTAATGGGCACCCATCTGTACTGATATTATAACTGCAGATGCTGGTACAAATCGAAGGTATTTATTCACAAAATGCTGGAGTAACTCAGCAGGTCAGGCAGCATCTCAGGAGAGAAGGAATGGGTGACGTTTTGGGTCGAGACCCTTCTTCAGACTGATGTCAGGGGGGCGGGACAAAGGAAGGATATAGGTGGAGACAGGAAGATAGAGGGAGATCTGGGAAGGGGGAGGGGAAGAGAGGGACAGAGGAACTATCTAAAGTTGGAGAAGTCAATGTTCATACCGCTGGGCTGCAAGCTGCCCAGGCGAAATATGAGGTGCTGTTCCTCCAATTTCCGGTGGGCCTCACTATGGCACTGGAGGAGGCCCATGACAGAAAGGTTAGACTGGGAGTGGGAGGGGGAGTTGAAGTGCTCAGCCACCGGGAGATCAGGTTGGCCAACGCGGACTGAGCGCAGGTGTTGAGCGAAGCGATCGCCGAGCCTGCGCTTGGTTTCGCCGATGTAGAGAAGTTGACATCTGGAGCAGCGGATGCAATAGATGAGGTTGGAGGAGGTGTAGGTGAACCTCTGTACTGATGCCATCTTCCAACAGTTGGCCAAGGGTGTGCTGTTAGTGAGGTGCGAGGTTTTCCCACAGAGGGTTTTGTGGAACGAGCTGCCAGAGGAAGTGATGGAGACAGATGCAATGACAAGATGCCAACGGCATTTGGTGGACAGGACCTTGGATTGGCAGGGTGTGGAGGGATTTGGGCTTATTAAGAGCAGACGCGATTAGCATAGGTAGGCATCCTGTTCGCATGGATGAGTTGGGCCAGAATCAAAGAGTCATAGAGTCACCCAGCGCGGAAACAGGCCCTTCAGCCCATCTCATCATGCTGACCAACATCTAAGGTAGTACCATTTGCCCATGTTTGGCCCATATCCCTCCAAATCTTTCCTATGCAGTTTGCTGCCCAAGTGTCTGTTAAAGTGTTGCACGGTGGCGCAGCGATAGAGTTGCTGCCTTACAGCGAATGCAGCGCCGGAGACCCGGGTTCCATCCCGACCACGGGTGCTGTCTGTACGGAGTCTGTACGTTCTCCCCGTGACCTGCGTGGGTTTTCTCCAGGATCTCCAGCTTCCTCCCACACTCCAAAGACGTGCAGGTTTGTAGGTTAATTGGCTTGGTAAATGTGAAAGAATTGTCCCTAGTGCATGTAGGATAGTGTTAGTGTGCGGGGATCGCTGGTCGGCGCGGACCCGGTGGGCCGAAAGGGCCTGTTTCCACGCTGTGTCTCGAAAACTAAACTAAACTGAAAAATGAAATGTTTTTATTGTCCCTGCCTCAACTACCTCCTCCGGCATCTCATCCCATACACCCACCACCCACTTTGTGAAAAATTTGTCCATCAAGTTTGTATTAAACTTTGTCCCTATGACGCTATCCCCTGTGCATGAAAAGTGACTCACATTATTCCTTGTATCCTGCATCACTATGTTGTAGAAGGCCTGATGGTAATTATGTGTAGTCTTTCCGCTGATTGGACAGCACGCAGCTATTCACTGTACCTCGGTACACGAGACTGTAATAACTGATAATAACTATGAATTCAACTGAATAATTTTGACTCTACGACAATGGCTGTAAATATGGCATAAAACGAGATCTGGGTGTCCTAGTTCATCAGTCACTGAAAGGAAGCAAGCAGGTACAGCAGGCAGTGAAGAAAGCCAATGGCATGTCGGCCTTCATGACAAGAAGAGTTGAGTCTAGGAGCAAAGAGGTCCTTCTGCATTTGTACAGGGCCCTGGTGAGACCGCACCTGGAGTACTGTGTGCAGTTTTGGTCTCCAAATTTGGGGAAGGACATTCTTGCTATTGAGGGCATGCAGCGTAGGTTCACCAGGTTAATTCCCGGGATGGCGGGACTGTCATATGTTGAAAGAATGGAGTGACTGTGCCTCAGAAGGCAGTGGAGGCCAATTCTCTGAATGCATTCAAGAGAGAGCTAGATAGAGCTCTTAAGGATAGCGGAGTCAGGGGGTATGGGGAGAAGGCAGGAACGGGGTACTGATTGAGAATGATCAGCCATGATCACATTGAATGGCGGTGCTGGCTAGAAGGGCCGAATGGCCTCCTCCTGCACCTATTGTCTATTGTCTATTGTCTATTGACTAGGCTTGTATTCACTGGAATTTAGGATGAGAGGGGATCTTATTGAAACATAAGATTATTAAGGGGTTGGACACGTTAGAGGCAGGAAACATGTTCCCAATGTTGGGGGAGTCCAGAACAAGGAGCCACAGTTTAAGAATAAGGGGTAGGCCATTTAGAACGGAGATGAGGAAAAACTTTTTCAGTCAGAGAGTTGTGAATCTGTGGAATTCTCTGCCTCAGAAGGCAGTAGAGGCCAGTTCTCTGGATGCTTTCAAGAGAGAGCTAGATAGAGCTCTTAAGGATAGCGGAGTCAGGGGGTATCGGGAGAAGGCAGGAATGGGGTACTGATTGTGGATGATCAGCCATGATCACGGTGAATGGCGGTGCTGGCTCGAAGGGCCGAATGGCCTCCTCCTGCACCTATTGTCTGTTGTCTATAAAACCCTAGACAGCCACAAGAATTTATCCATTTTTCAACAAAACAAAATCTTCCAAATCATCAAACTTCTTCACTTCAAGCAGCTTAAAGGGATCTTAAAAGAAAAAAAGGATATATATTGTAACTGAGATACTGAGAGATTTGTCATGGCAAGCTGAGGTTTTGCTGGCTGAAGATTTCCCTTCAGTAATCCCCCATTTCCTTTGAGATAAACCCTATTCCAATGTCCCTGACATATAATAGGTGAGATCCAAGGACCCAAACAGTCTTTCCAGGTGAGAAAAAGGTTCACCTGCACCTCCTCCAACCTCATCTATTGCATCCGCTGCTCTAGATGTCAACTTATTTACATCGGCGAAACCAAGCGCTGGCTCGGTGATCGCTTCGCTCAACACCTGCGCTCGGTCCGCATTGACCAAACTGATCTCCCGGTGGCTCAGCACTTCAACTCCCCCTCCCATTCCCAGTCTGACCTTTCTGTCATGGGCCTCCTCCAGTGCCACAGTGAGGCCCACTGGAAATTGGAGGAACAGCACCTCTTATTTCGCCTGGGCAGTTTGCAGCCCAGCGGTATGAACATTGACTTCTCCAACTTTAGATAGCTCCTCTGTCCCTCTCTTCCCCTCCCCCTTCCCAGTTCTCCCTCCATCTTCCTGTCTCCACCTATATCCTTCCTTGTCCCGCCCCCCTGACATCAGTCTGAAGAAGGGTCTCGACCCGAAACGTCGCCCATTCCTTCTCTCCCGAGATGCTGCCTGACCTGCTGAGTTACTCCAGCATTTTGTGAATAAATACCTTCGATTTGTACCAGCATCTGCAGTTATTTTCTTATAATAGGTGAGATATCATTTGAGTTTTATTTTAGTTTAGCGATACAGTGCAGATACAGGCCCTTCGGCCCACCGGGTCTGTGCTGCCCAGCGATCACTAATACTATCCTACAGTGTCCGGGCAGGAAAAATGTTCCGAAAGTTGGGGGAGTCCAGAACTAGGGGCCACACAGTCTAAAAGTAAAGGGGAGGCCATTTACAAACTGAGGTGAGAAAAAACGTTTTCACCCAGAGAGTTGTGAATTTGTGGAATTCTCTGCCACAGAGGGCAGTGGAGGCCAATTCACTGGATGAATTTAAAAGAGAGTTAGATAGAGCTCTAGGAGCTAGCGGAATCAAGGGATATGGGGAGAAGGCAGGAACGGGTTACTGATTGTGGATGATCAGCCATGATCACAATGAATGGCGGTGCTGGCTCAAAGGGCCAAATGGCCTCCTCCTGCACCTATTTTCTATGTTTCTATGTTTCTGTGTATTGCTTTTCTCCAGAGATGCTGCCTGACCTACTGAGTTACTCCAGCATGTTGTGTCTATCTTTGGTGTAAACCAGCATCTGCAGTTCCTTCCCACATGAACTAATGCTCAGGGTTCACTGCATCTTGTCATTAATGTAATGGTAAATGAACTTCCTGGTCTCGTAATCCAGTTGCCCGTGTTCAGGATCGCAAACTGCCACAGACGGCTCTGGTGTAGGGTCGCCAACTGTCCCGTATTAGCCGGGACATCCCATATATTGGGCTAAATTGGTTTGTCCCGTACAGGACCGCCCTTGTCCCATATTAGGCCCGAGGGCCATTGTAGGCCCGGACACTGTAGGCCCAGGGGCTGCAGTAGGCCCGGACACTGTAGGCCCCGCTGCCTCTGTAGGCCAGGACAGTGTAGGCCCGGACAGTGTAGGCCCGGTAGCCCGGGCACCGCCTAATGGAGGTTGCGTAGCAACCCGCTTCCCAGCCCGTCTATTGTCTATTGTCTATTGATATGGGGAGAAGGCAGGCACGGGTTATTGATTATGAACAATCAGCCATAATCACAATGAATGGCGGTGCTGGCTCGAAGGGCCGAATGGCCTCCTCCTGCATCTATTTTCTATGTTTCCCTTTCCCCTGACTCTCAGTCTGAAGAAGGGTTTAGACCTGAAACGTCACCTATCCATGTTCTCCACAGATGCTGCCTGACCCGCTGAGTTACTCCAGCACTCTGTGAAACGTCACCTATCCATGTTCTCCACAGATGCTGCCTGACACGCTGAGTTACTCCAGCAGTTTGTGATTACCCTCTGTGTAAAAAAACCTGCCCCGACTATCGCCTTTATACCATGCCCCTCTCACTATACAAATTTTCGCTTCATTTAATGTTTCAGACACTTATATGTAAACTTATTGCGACCTTTAAAAACAGAAGTACTGTACATTTCAGAGTGTAAAACCACCACATTCTAATTACTGCCTCGTAAAATGTCAATATTAACCAGATTAAAAAAATTCAGAACATCTGTTTAGATCCTTTTGTATTAATGAATGTACAAACGCACGCATATTGTGAACTCCTCCTCATCCTGACAATGTTATTAATGAGCACCAAATTGCTGAGAATAGCAGCGTGCATTTCCACATCTGTGTCTCAAACACACTCAATAACCTCTCAATTAGGCAGGACTGACGTTCCATACACTTTTGGATACGATAACTTGACTTCCGTTCGTGTTTATTCAGCATGAATATTCAATGCTGTTACTTGATGCAAGTTTAGTTCCGTTTGGTTTAGTTTAGTCTGTTGTCACGTGTACCGAGGTACAGTGAAATGCTTTGTGAGACAGTGAGACATAGAAACATAGAAAAAAGGTGCAGGAGGAGGCCATTCGGCCCTTCGAGCCAGCACCGCCATTGATTGTGATCATGGCTGATCATCCACAATCAGTAACCCGTGCCTGCCTTCTCCCCATATCCCTTGATTCCACTAGCCCCCTAGAGTTCTTTCTAACTCTCCTTCAAATCCATCCAGTGAATTGGCCTCCACTGCCCTCTGTGGCAGAGAATTCCACAAATTCACAACTCTGAAAATGTTCCTTCTCATCTCAATTTTAAATGGCCTCCCCTTTATTCTTAGACTGTGTGGCCCCTGGGTTCTGGACTCCCCCAACATTGGGAACATTTTTCCTGCATCTAGCTTGTCCAGTCCTTTTATAATTTTATATGTTTCTATAAGATCCCCTCTCATCCTTCTAAACTCCAGTGAAGACAAGCCCAGTCTTCCCAATCTTTCCTCAAATGACAGTCCAGCCATCCCAGGGATCAATCTCGTGATTTAGAATATTGTGTTCAGTTCTGGGCACCATGTTTTGTAGGAAAGATATTGTCAAGCTTGAAAGGGTTCAGAAAGGATTTACGAGGAAGTTGCCAGGACTAGAGGGTGTGAGCTACAGGGAGAGGTTGAGCAGGCTGGGTCTCTATTCCATGGAGCGCAGGAGGATGAGGGGAGATCTTATGGAGGTGTACAAAATCATGAGAGGAATAGAACGGGTAGACGCACAGAGTCTCTTGCCCAGAGTAGGGGAATCGAGGACCAGAGGACACGGGTTCACAGTGAAGGGGAAAAGATTTAATAGGAATCTGAGGGGTAATTTTTTCACACAGAGGGTGGTGGGTGTATGGAACCAGCTGCCAGAGGAGGTAGTTGAGGCTGGGACTATCCCATCGTTTAACAGTTGGACAGGTACATGGATAGGACAGGTTTGGAGGGTTATGGACCAAGCGCAGGCAGGTGCGACTAGGGTAGCTGGGACATTGTTGGCCGGTGTGGGCGAGTTGGGCCGAAGGGCCTGTTTCCACACTGTGTCACCGTATGACACAATGACTCTATGAAAAGCTTTTGTTGCGTGCTAACCAGTCAGCGGAAAGACAATACATGATTACAATCGAGCCGTCCACAGTGTACAGATACATGATAAGGGAATAACGTTTAGTGCAAGGTAAAGCCAACAACGTTCGATCAAGGATAGTCCGAGGGTCACCAATGAGGTAGATAGTAGTTCAGCACTGCTCTCTGGTTGTGGTAGGATGGTTCAGTTGCCTGAAAGCAGCCGGGAAGAAACTGTCCCTGAATCTGGAGGTGTGCGTTTCCACACTTCTGTACCTCTTGCCCGATGGGAGAGGGGAGAAGAGGGAGTGGCCGGGGTGAGACTGGTCCTTGATTATGCTGCTGGCCTTGCCGAGGCAGCGTGAGGTGTAGATGAGATTACCAGAAGCTTTATTGAATGCATGCTCATCAAAAGTGATCTAATCTATTAATCAATGAGAAAATAACTGCAGATGCTGGTACAAATCGAAGGTATTTATTCACAAAATGCTGGAGTAACTTAGCAGGTCAGGCAGCATCTTGGGAGAGAAGGAATGGGCGACGTTTCGGGTCGAGACCCTTCTTCAGACTGATCTATTAATCTGATCAAATCTCAAGGGCCTGAGCTACAGGGAGAGGTTGGGCAGGCTGGGACTCTATTCCTTGGAGCGCAGGAGGATGAGGGGTGATGTTATGCAACTGTAAAAAATCATGAGAGGAATAGGGTGGCACGGTGGCGCAGTGGTAGTGTTGCTGCCTCACAGCGCCGGAGACCCGGGTTCCATCCCGACTATGGGCGCCGTCTGTACGGAGTTTGTACGTTCTCCCCGTGACCTGCGTGGGTTTTCTCCGGGTGCTCCGGTTTCCTCCCACACTCCCAAGACGTGCAGGTTTGCAGGTTAATTGACTTTGGTAAAATTGTAAATTGTCCCTAGTGTGTGTGTGTGTGTAGGATAGTGTTAGTGTGCTGGGGATCGCTGGTCGGTGCGGACTCGGTGGGCCGAAGGGCCTGTTTCCACGCTGTATCTAGTTTAGTTCAGTTTAGAGATACAGCGCGGAAACAGGCCCTTCGGCCCACCGGGTCCACGCCGCCCAGCGATCCCCGCACACTAACACTATCCTACACACACTAGGGACAATTTTTACATTTATACCAAGCCAATTAACCTACAAACCTGCACGTCTTTGGAGTGTGGGAGGAAACCGAAGATCTCGGAGAAAACCCACGCAGGTCACGGGGAGAACGTACAAACTCCGTACAGACAGCGCCCGTAGTCGGGATGGAACCCGGGTCTCCGACGCTGCATTCGCTGTAAGGCAGCAACTCTACCGCTGCGCCACCGTGCCACCCGTATCTCTGCAGTGTAAAGTTGCAAGGAGACGTTGCATAACCTGGATTGTATTTTCTCCGTCTGTGTGACTAAGATTAAGTATCAAGCATGCATCATAAATTGTACAACCAATTACTTGCCCTAAATGACTGTGGTGAATTTAATCACATTAATGAGGCAAATCCAATACTTTTGAGGCGAGCATTAAGGGAATCACAATGAGGCGGTAAATCTTTTGGCTTTGATTCTTTCTAAGGGCATAACAGTGAAGATATTTATGATGTTCCAGAATTAATTGTATTCCTCTTTTCTTACCAGAAATGTCTGTCTTTTATATTAATAATAATGCCCAGCTCCACGAACATTACATTACTGATAATGCGTGGGACAACAAGGGTTGCCAACTTTCCCGTATTAGTCGGGATATCCCATATTTTGGGCTAAATGGTTTGTCCCTTGTCCCGTATTAGGCCCGGGGGGCGCTGTAGGCCCGGACGCTGTAGGTGCGGATGCTGTAGGTCGAGACACTGTACGCCCAGACACTGTAGGCCCAGACACTGTAGTCCCAGACAGTGTAGGCCCAGACGCTGTAGGCCCAGACGCTGTAGGCCCAGACACTGTAGGCCCAAACTATGTAGGCCCAGATGCTACAGGCACGTATGCTGTAGGCCCAGACACTGTAGGCCCGGACATTGTAGGCCCAGACAGTGTAGGCCCAGACACTGTAGGCCCGGACGCTGTAGGCCTGGAAGCTGTAGATCTGGACAGTGTAGCTCCGGACGATGTAGGCCCGGATGCTGTAGGCCTGGACATGGTAGATCTGGAGGCCCGGGCGCCGCCGAACGGAAGGTGCTTAGCAACCCGACTCCCGGCCCGGGCGGCCGCCATTGGTGGAGCGGGAGCACGTGGCCGCTGGCTGGGTGAGGTCATGTGGGGCGCGGGGCGGTGACGTCACCTTGTCCCTTATTTGGGAGTGCGACAGTTGGCACCCCTAAGGACAACTATAATTGTGATGCAGCGGTAGAGTTGCTGCCTCACGCGCCAGAGACCCGGGTTCAACATTGACTACGGGCGCTGTCTGTACGGAATTTGTACTTTCTCCCCGTGACCTGCGTGGGTTTTCTACGAGATCTCCATCGCTTCCCCTATCCCCTCCCACCCCACTCCCTACTTTCAGTCTAAAGAAGGATCCTGATCTGAAACGTCACCACAGATGCTGCCTGACCCGCTGAGTTACTCCAGCACTCTGTGAAACGTCACCTATCCATGTTCTCCACAGATGCAGCCTGACCCGCTGAGTTACTCCAGCACTCTGTGAAACGTCACCTATCCATGTTCTCCACAGATGCAGCCTGACCCGCTGAGTTACTCCAGCACTCTGTGAAACGTCACCTATCCATGTTCTCCACAGATGCAGCTGCAGTTCCTTGTTTCTGCCAAGGCTGGTTTGGTTATTTCCTTACTCTGTTCTTTCGTTAAAGTGGAGCTGAGGAACTGTTTGAGTTTGTTGCTACATTGACGATAATCGTGGCTAATGTATGTCGTGCCACAGTGTACTCGTATTGACTCCATCTCTCATGAAGATTCCGTGCCAACGAGATTCTATCCGCCTCAAGGCTCTCTATCTAAACTTATTCAACTGCCTTTGATACGTCAACTGCATGTAGTTAACAATGACCGGATTGTTGTAGAACGTATTAAAACAAACATTAAAACAGATTATAAGCAGAGATCCGAATATATTAGCTGTCAGTCAACAAAATCATCTGCCATTGTCAAAAATTACAGACTTTAAATTTTAGAAATTCAGCACGAAAACAGGAGATTGTTGATCAGTGCGGGTGTCAGGGGTTATGGGGGTGAAGGCAGGAGAATGGGGTTAGGAGGGAGAGATAGATCAGCCGTGATTTAATGGAGGGGTAGACTGGATGGGCCGAATGGCCTAATTCTGTCCCTGCAACTTATGAATTTATGAATCTTCAGCCCACCGAGTCCGCGACGACTGTCGATCTCCCCGTAGACTAGCACTAGACTAGAAACACTAGGGACAGTTTACAACATTTACCAAACCCAATTAGCTCAAGAACAGACGGATTGCCACAGAATCCGCGCTTTAAGAATAAGGGGTAGGCCATTTTGAACGGAGATGAGGAAAAACCTTTTCAGTCAGAGAGTTGTGAATCTGTGGAATTCTCTGCCTCAGAAGGCAGTGGAGGCCAATTCTCTGAATGCATTCAAGAGAGAGCTGGATAGAGCTCTTAAGGATAGCGGAGTCAGGGGGTATGGGGAGAAGGCAGGAATGGGGTACAGATTGAGAATGATCAGCTATGATCACATTGAATGGCGGTGCTGGCTCGAAGGGCTGAATGGCCTCCTCCTGCACCTATTGTCTGTTGTCTATTGTCTATGTTTAGGGGCCACACAGTCTAAGAATAAAGGGGAGGCCATTTAAAACTGAGGTGGGAAAAAACATTTTCACCCAGAGAGTTGTGAATTTGTGGAATTCTCTGCCACAGAGGGCAGTGGAGGCCGATTCACTGGATGGATTTATAGACAACAGACAATAGACAATAGGTGCAGGAGGAGGCCATTCGTCCCTTCGAGCCAGCACCGCCATTCAATGTGATCATGGCTGATCATCCACAATCAGTACCCCGTTCCTGCCTTCTCCCCATACCCCCTGACTCCACTATCATTAAGAGCTCTATCTAGCTCTCTCTTGAATGCATTCAGAGAATCGTCCTCCACTGCCTTCTGAGGCAGAGAATTCCACAGAGTCACAACTCTCAGGGCGAAAAAGTTTTTCCTCATCTCCGTTCTAAATGGCCTCCCCTTTATTCTAAAACTGGTTTGGGACTCCCCCAACATCGGGAACATTGAAAAGAGAGTTAGATGGAGCTCTAGGGGCTAGCGGAATCAAGGGATATGGGGAGAAGGCAGGCACGGGTTACTGATTGTGGATGATCAGCCGTGATCACAATGAATGGCGGTGCTGGCTCGAAGGGCCGAATGGCCTCCTCCTGCACCTGTTTTCTCTGTTTTTATGTTCTCAGTTCTGGAGGTCAAGTCCACAGATAGCAAGCACCAGAGAGGCAAATTAAAGTTGATGATGCTGTGATATTGCAAGGCCTCTTGATATGAATAACTGATCAAGCAAGCGCCTGCTTTTAAATTAAACTGCAATACCACCGCACTGACACTCCATATCAAGCAAACCTTTGCTATTATAACCGTGTCCTGCCTGATTTATTTCAAATGGATCCATTCCATTAAAGTCGTCGACAAGAGAAATTCAGTCAAGTGAACAAACCATTTGTACGTTCATATTTTACCGAGTAATTCCATAGAAATAATATACGTCTGCCAATAATTAATCATCATTATTACAAGATTATTTCAACCGGGGAAAAGGTACCACATGACTTGTGTAAGGGTCAGGAGATCATGAAACATAGAAACATAGGTGCAGGAGGAGGCCATTCGGCCCTTCGAGCCAGCACCGCCATTCATTGTGATCATGGCTGATCGTCCACATTCAGTAACCCGTGCCTGCCTTCTCCCCATATCCCTTGATTCCACTAGCCCCTAGAGCTCTATCTAACTCTCTCTTAAATCCATCCAGTGAATTGGCCTCCACTGCCCTCTGTGGCAGAGAATTCCACACATTCACAACTCTCTGGGTGGAAATGTTTCTTCTCACCTCAGTTTTTAAAATGGCCTCCCCTTTATTCTTAGACTGTGTGGCCCCTGGTTCTGGACTCACCCAACATTGGGAACATTTTTCCTGCATCTTGTCCAGTCCTTTTATAATTTTATTGCGTGCAGTTCTGGTCGCCCCCATCACAGGAAGGGTGTGGAGGCTTTGGAGAGGATGCAGAGGAGGTTTACCAGAATGCTGCCTGGATTAGAGGGCGTAAGAGTGGGTGGTAGGATGGTTCAGTTGCCTGATAACAGCCGGGAAGAAACTGTCCCTGAATCTGGAGGTGTGCGTTTTCACACTTCTGTACCTCTTGCCCGATGGGAGAGGGGAGAAGAGGGAGTAGCCGGGGTGAGACTGGTCCTTGATTATGCTGCTGGCCTTGCCGAGGCAGCGTGAGGTGTAGATGGAGTCAGTGGAAGGGAGGTTGGTTTGTGTGACGGTCTGGGACCAAAAACAAAGTTACAGGTGGCGCGGCAGTAGAGTTGCTGCCTCACAGCGCCGGAGACCCGGGTTCCATCCCGACTACGGGCGCCGTCTGTACGGAGTTTGTACGTTCTCCCCGTGACCTGCGTGGGTTTTCTCCGAGATCTTCGGTTTCCTCCCACACTCCACAGACCTGCAGGTTTGTAGGTTAATCGACTGGGTAAATGTAAAAATTGTCCCTAGTGTGTGTAGGATGGTGTTAGTGTGCGGGGATCGCTGGATGGCGCGGACCCGGTGGGCCGAAGGGCCTGTTTCCGCGCTGTATATCTAAACTAAAAGGCTGTACTCAGTGTGTTTTCCACACCTGGTTGATTTGAGCCCCCAGTTTAATTAGGTGACAACATTATTTACATTGAGTTGGATCGCAAGTGGATAAAAATCTTCAAGTGAGTTATTGAAGAACTGACAACTGAAGTCTGGCATCAATCCCTCTCTGAAGGCAACCAGAAAATTGATTCTGCTTTGTAAAATAAGCTATTAATGAGAAGCAATGCTCATTCATGGATCGCACTCTGTGTTCAATGATTCCGGAAGCTAAGGAGATACAAATTAAAATGGAATTCTATCTGTATTTGCAATGATCAGGCTGATACCACAGCTTCTCTGGTTATCAAATCCCTTCACTAGTTCCATTAGTGATCCGTCCGTCCGTCCGTCCGTCCGTCCGTCCGTCCGTCCGTCCGTCCATCCATCCATCCATCTATCTACCTATCTACCTACCTACCTATCCACCTATCCACCTATCTACCTACCTATCTATCTAGTGTAAGGAAATAACTGCAGATGCTGGTACAAATCGAAGGCATTTATTCACAAAATGCTGGAGTAACTCAGCAGGTCAGGCAGCATCTCTGGAGAGAAGGAATGGGTGACGTTTCGGGTCGAGACCCTACTTTAGAATGAAGAAGGGTCTTGACCCGAAACGTCTATCTATCTATTTCTCTCTCTCTCTCTCTCTCTCTCTCTCTCTCTCTCTCTCTCTCTCTCTCTCTCTCTCTCTCTCTCTCTCTCTCTCTCTCTCTCTCTCTCTCTCTCTCTCTCTCTCTCTCTCTCTCTCTCTCTCTCTCTCTCTCTCTATCTCATTATCTCTCTATCTATATATCTATCTATCTATCCATCCTCTATATACGATAACTCTCGTTTGTTTGTTTGTTTGTTCGTTCCTGAACTACAGCCAGAACGGTGCACGATAGCGCAACTATTCTAGGCCCACCTTACTCACCGTCGTCCCTTTGGTACTAATGGAAGAAGCTTCATTGAAATCGGTGTTATATTGTAAAAGTTATTCACAGTTTAAATCTATCTCCTAGGGACGGAGGGGGGGGAGGATGGAGGATAAGGGGGGTTGAGGGGGATGGAGTGGGGGGGAGGGGAAGGGGAGGGGAAGGAGGGGAGGGGAGGGGATGAGGGATGGGGGGGGAGGAGGTAGGGAAGAGGAAGGGGGGTAGGGGAGGAGAGGGGAGGAGGGAGGATGGGGAGGGGGGGGGAGAGGGGAGGGGGAGGAGAGGGTGCTGCACCAATGCAGGAGAGGTTTGGGCCCAATGGGTCCACTTGGGTCTATTACTAAAACTACTCTCATCTTGTGTTTGTGTGTTTGTCTAAATATTTGTTCCCGAAACACAGCCAAAATGGTACAGGATAGTGTGACAAGGTTAGTCCCACCTTACTCACCATTGGTCGGCGGTTCAAATGTTTGTTATATTTTAAAAGTTTTTCACTTTTTAAACTTTAAAATTCACTTTTCAAACTTTAATAATTCCCTTTTCAACTTACCCTGCCCATGAGCCGCGTTCGACGTCACGATGGGACCCACCCAAGTGACGGGAGTGGCGGCCAATGAGGGGGGGGGGTGAGTGTCGTCAGTTGGGGGAGGGTTGCCGGGCCTGCAGGAGAGGTTTGAACCCAACGAGTCCACACCCGGCTAGTCCATTCTAAATGCCTTACAAACTTTGTTCAACTCTCTCTGTACGGAGTATGTATGTTCTCCCTGTGACCTCGTGGGTTACCTCCAGGTGCACTGGTTCCTCCCACACTCTCAAGGCTTTGGTAAAGATTGTAAATTGTCCCTTGTGTGTGTGTGTGTGTGTGTGTGTGTGTGTGTGTGTGTGTGTGTGTGTGTGTGTGTGTGTGTGTGTGTGTGTGTGTGTGTGTGTGTGTGTGTGTGTGGGATAATTCTAGCGTGCGGGGATCGCTGGTCGGCGCGGACTCAATGGGCCGAAGGGCCTGTTTCCAAGCTGTATCTCTAAACCGAACGAGAACTTTGTTTTGTGGGCGTCACGGTGGCGCAGCGGTAGAGTTGCTGCCTCACGGCGTCAGAGACCCGGGTTCCATCCCGACCACGGGCGCTGTCTGTACGGAGTTTGCACGTTCTCCCCGTGACCTGCGTGGGTTTTCTCCGGGTGCTCCGGTTTCCTCCCACACTCCAAAGACGTACAGGTTTGCAGGTTAATTGGCTTTGGTGAAGATTGTGAATTGTCCCTGGTGTGTGTAGGATAGTGTTGGTTTACGGGGATCGCTGGTCGGCGCGGACTCAATGGGCCAGTTTCCACTCCATATCTCTAAACTAAACTAAACCGGTAGCAAGCTGAGGAAATACTACCGATGATATACAAAGCACCAGTTCTGTTTGTCCATCTTTTGCAGTCTTTAACCCGGTGGGCCGAAGAGCCCGTTATCGCGCTGAATCACTAAACAGAACTAAGACTAAACTGCTATGTTGGGGGAGTCCAGAACCAGGGGCCACACACAGTCTAAGAATAAAGGGGAGGCCATTTAAAACTGAGGTGATTCATGCTATTGAGGGCATGCAGCGTAGGTTTACTAGGTTAATTCCTGGAATGGCGGGACTGTCATATGTTGAAAGACTGGAGCAACTAGGCTTGTATACACTGGAATTTAGAAGGATGAGAGGGGATCTTATCGAAACGTATAAGATTATTAAGGGGTTGGACACGTTAGAGGCAGGAAACATGTTCCCAATGTTGGGGGAGTCCAGAACCAGGGGCCACAGTTTAAGAATAAGGGGTAGGCCATTTAGAACTGAGATGAGGAAAAACTTTTTCAGTCAGAGAGTTGTGATTCTGTGGAATTCTCTGCCTCAGAAGGCAGTGGAGGCCAATTCTCTGAATGCATTCAAGAGAAAGCTGGATAGAGCTCTTACGGATAGCGGAGTCAGGGGGTATGGGGAGAAGGCAGGAACGGGGTACTGATTGAGAATGATCAGCCATGATCACATTGAATGGCGGTGCTGGCTCGAAGGGCCGAATGGCCTCCTCCTGCACCTAATGTCTATTGTCTATTGAAACTTTTTCACCCAGAGAGTTGTGAATTTGTGGAATTCTCTGCCACAGAGGGCAGTGGAGGCCGATTCACTGGGTGGATTTAAGAGAGAGTTAGATAGAGCTCTAGGGGCTAGCGGAATCAAGGGATATGGGGAGAAGGCAGGCACGGGTTACTGATTGTGGACGATCAGCCATGATCACAACTCTCCAAGTCAGACGTAAAGCCCACCGTTTGACCTGATTTTACAGAATGTTAAATGGTCAGCTCGACATAGATGACCACCTCTACACCAAACCCAAACCTGTCAGGAGTAGACCAGGGCATTCGATTCAATGTGAGTTACCAGCTACCAAGACAGACGTGTAGAGCAACACATTCTTCACTCGCCCAATTAAAGCATGGAATAGTCTTCACCCTACTGTAGTTACTCAATCAGATGCAACTACATTTAAGGCAGCTCTTCATCTCCAAGAAGCCCTTCTTGCTTAAGTCCATACTCCGCCAATTCCATTTGGAAAATTTTGGAGGACCAAGAACCAAGAATGGCGGGTACTGGCTCGAAGGGCCGAATGGCCTCCTCCTGCACCTATCGTTAATGTTTCTATGAGATGCAAAGATATTTAAAACAAGCCTTTTACACCTTGCTGGCTGATATCGAAGCCTTCGCTGAGTGCTTGTGGAAGTGCTGGCGTTTTGCGTGTGGGGGCTCACAGCCGCTGTAATGTTGCACAGTTTGTTACGGAACAGAAACAAGCACAATAAAGTCACTGACAACCCATCTGCCATTGCAGCTGACACCACCAGCTGTACAGAATGAGGGGCGGGGGGGGGGGACTTGAGACTGATTGTCCCCCCTCGTTTACGGTTAATAAAAAATCTTTATAGGAATTTAAAACGAGCTCAATGTCACATCAGGTGAGACCGCGTCCATTTTTATAAAATGGTGGCGCAGCGGTAGAGTTCCTGCCTCACAGCGCCAGAGACCCGGGTTCCATCCCGACTACGGGTGCTGTCTGTACAGAGTTTGTACGTTCTCCCCGTGACCTGCGTGGGTTTTCTCCGGGTGCTCCGGTTTCCTCCCACACTAAAAGACGTGCAGGTTTGTAGGTTAATTCGGCCAAATAATGGGATGGAAGTGCACTTATAAATTATAAAAGGACTGGACACGCTAGATGCAGGAAACATGTTCCCAATGTTGGGGGAGTCCAGAGCCAGGGGCCACAGTTTAAGAATAAGGGGTCGGCCATTTAGAACGGAGATGAGGAAAAACTTTTTCAGTCAGAGAGTTGTGAATCTGTGGAATTCTCTGCCTCAGAAGGCAGTGGAGGCCAATTCTCTGAATGCTTTCAAGAGAGAGCTAGATAGAGCTCTTAAGGATAGCGGAGTCAGGGGGTATGGGAAGAAGGCAGGGATGGGGTACTGATGGTGAATGATCAACCGTGATCACGGTGAATGGCGGTGCTGGCTCGAAGGGCCGAATGGCCTCCTCCCGCACCTATTGTCTATTGTCTATTGTCTATAAAGCTGATTAACCTACAAACCTGCACGTCTTTGGAGTGTGGGAGGGAACCGAAGATCTCGGAGAAAACCCACGCAGGTCACGGGGAGAACGTACAAACTCCGTACAGACAGCGCCCGTAGTCGGGATGGAACCCGGGTCTCCGGCGCTGTGAGGCGGCAACTCTACCGCTGCCCCACCGTGCCACATTAAACAACATAATGTATTAACTTGCATATTTGCGACCAAAAGCTAAACATATACAGTATATTAGCGCTGAGAGACATTTAGAGTAACTTGCGAGAAGTCCGTACATGTGAATGTAAACACTCCTTGTTGTACTGACAGGATAATTGAGGCCTAGCTTGTTCCTGCTTCGGTTATTATTTCTTCCGTGAACCTTGCTGCCCTTGAAACAACCCCATTTCAGTGAACATTGTGTGCCTGTGTGTCGTTCAAAGAAATATTATTGATAAAACGATACAGAGAAAAGGATTTTAAGGTGTGGAAGTTGATCTGTTTTCTATTTCTTCTGCATGGCACTGCGGTCACGTTAGAGTTGCTGCCTCACAGCGCCGGAGACCCGGGTTCCATCCCGACTATGGGGGCTGTCTGTACGGAGTTTGTACGTTCTCCCCGTGACCTGTGTGGGTTTTCTCCGAGAACTTCGGTTTCCTCCCACACTCCAAAGACAGAAGGCAGTGGAGGACAATTCTCTGAATGCATTCAAAAGAGAGCTAGATAGAGCTCTTAATGATAGCGGAGTCAGGGGGTATGGGGAGATGGCAGAAACGGGGTACTGATTGTGAATGATCAGCCATGATCACATTGAATGGTGGTGCTGCCTCGAAGGGCCGAATGGCCTCCTCCTGCACCTATTGTCTAATGTCTATTGTCTAATCCGTTAATAATTTTATATGTTTCTATAAGATCCCCTCTCATCCTTCTAAATTCCAGTGTATACAAGCGTAGTCGCTCCAGTCTTTCAACATATGACAGTCCCGCCATTCCGGGAATTAACCTAGTAAACCTATGCTTCACGCCCTCAATAGCAAGAATATCCTTCCTCAAATTTGGAGACCAAAACTGCACACAGTACTCCAGGTGCGGTCTCACTAGGGCCCGGTACAACTGCAGAAGGACCTCATTGCTCCTATACTCAACTCCTCTCGTTATGAATGGCCCAACGTGCCATTAGCTTTCTTCACTGCCTGCTGTACCTCGACTGTCAATTGACTCAAATGCACAGAATCTTTTTTCTCAGGATAGGGGAAATAATAACTGCAGGATATAGGTTTAAGGGGAGGGGGCAAAGATTTAACAGGAGTTACCTGAAGGGTAACCTTTTTACACAAAGGGTGGTGGGTGTATGGAACGAGCTGCCGTAGGAGGTGGGCAGGTACAGGTCCACCACCGATTTTCCGACACCCTTGTTTCCAGAGGCTTTCCGGATTATCCGTGTTGCCAGACCAACAGATGTCACGGTCTCCGAGAGGAAACCAACGGTACCGGAACGTTCCGCCGAAGGGCCGAGATACCGGAATCTACGTGAGTCGGTGGTATACATAGAAACATAGAAACATAGACAATAGGTGCAGGAGGAGGCCATTCGGCCCTTCGAGCCTGTACGCACCGCCATTCAATATGATCATGGCTGATCATCCAACTCAGTATCCCGTACCTGCCTTCTCTCCATACCCCCTGATGCCTTTAGCCACAAGGGCCACATCTAACTCCCTCTTAAATATAGCCAATGAACTGGCCTCAACTACCTTCTGTGGCAGAGAATTCCACAGATTCACCACTCTCTGTGTGAAAAAAAACGTTCTCATCTCGGTCCTAAAAGACTTCCCCCTTATTCTTAAACTGTGACCCCTTGTTCTGGACTTCCCCAACATCGGGAACAATCTTCCTGCATCTAGCCTGTCCAACCCCTTAAGAATATTGTATGTTTCTGTAAGATCCATTCTATACAATGTATTTTAATGCTGAATCTACACCGATCAGCCACAACATTCTGACCACTGACAGGCGAAGTGAATAACACTGATTACATTGTTACAATGGCACCTGTCAAGGGGTGGGATATATTAGGCAGCAAGTGAACAGTCAGTTCTTGAAGTTGACGTGTTGGATGCAGGAGAAATGGGCAGGAGTAAAGACCTGAGCGACTTTGACAATCGGCCAAATTGTTCTGGCCAGACGACTGGGTCAGAGCATCTGTGAAACGGCAAGGCTTGTGGGGTGCTCCCGGTCAGCAGTGGTGAGTACCGACCGACAGTGGTCCGAGGAGGGACAAACCACAAACCGGCGACAGACAGGGTGTTGGGCGCCCAAGGCTCATCGATGCGCGAGGGCAACGAAGGCTATCCCGTCTGGTCCGAACCGACAGAAGGTCGACTGTGGCACAAGTCACAGAAAATGTTAATGGTGGTCACGGAAGGAATGTGTCACAATACACAGTGCATCGCACCCTGCTGCTTATGGGGCTGCACACGGAGGGCCAACAGCATATTAGGCAGGTGGCCATAATGTTTTGGCTCATCGTGTTTGGGCTGATCGGTGTATATATTCCATAGAACTGGAAAATGCCAAGTGATGTGCAAAGACAAAAACGAAACAAATCCCCTTGCAAAGACTATTCAGCATCAGACGAGTATTTTTGTGTAAACAGTGCGGTTCGGTCTGTGACTGAGACAGAATGCAACTATCTCACTGAATTATAGAGCACGAGCCACTGAGTGTTAAACACAACCAAGGTGTTGGCGTCTGATCCCAACACGCCAATTATTCTGCTGCCAACTCCAACTGTGTTTTCATTTTTACTTCTCGTCTGTTATACAGTCATTAGGGCGGTCACGGCGGCGTAGCGGTAGAGTTGCCGCCTTACAGCGAATGCAGCGCTCAGGTTCCATCCCGACTACGGGCGCCGTCTGTACGGAGTTTGTACGTTCTCCTCGTGACCCGCGTGGGTTTTCTCCGAGATCTCCGGATTCCTCCCACACTCCAAAGATGTGCAGGTTTGTAGGTTAATTGGATTGGTAAATGTAAAAATTGTCCCCAGTGTGTGTAGGATAGTGTTAGTGTGCGGGGATCGCTGGTCGGCGCGGACACGGTGGGCCGAAAGGGCCTGTTTCCGCGCTGTATCTCTAAACTAAACTAAATAAAGACACACAGCGTGGAAACAGGTCCGCGCCCAACTTACCCACATCGACCAACTTGCCCCCTCATTTCGCTAATCACCTCCCTCCGCACAGTCCGCCCAACCCACCTGATCTCCCGGTTGCCAAACACTTTAACTCCCCCATAGACATAAAACACAGGCGTAACTCAGCGGGTCAGGCAGCATCTGTGGAGAACATGGATAGGTGACGTTTCACAGAGTGCTGGAGTAACTCAGCGGGTCAGGCAGCATCTGTGGAGAACATGGATAGGTGACGTTTCACAGAGTGCTGGAGTAACTCAGCGGGTCAGGCAGCATCTCTGGAGAGAAGGAACGGGTGACGTTTCGGTTCGAGCTGTGTTTCGGGTCGGCTGAAGAAGGGTCTCGTCCCGAAATGTCACCCATTCCTTCTCTCCTGAGATGCTGCCTGACCCGCTGAGTTACTCCAGCACTTTGTGTTACCAGAGACGTGCAAGTTTGTAGGTTTGTTGTACAATCTCGTTGTACCCTGTACAATGACAATAAAGATATATTGTATTGTTAATTGGCTTGGTATAAATGTAAATTGTCCGTAGTGTGTGTAGGATAGTGTTAATGTGCGGGGATCGCTGGTCGGCGCGGACCCGGTGGGCCAAAGGGCCTGTTTCGACGCTGTATCACTAAACTAAACTAAACTAAAGCAATAAAGATTTCAATGCCTCATCAATTTTAATTCAAACTCCATCCGAACGATAATTATTAAGTTCCACTTCAAAACAATTTTGAAGCCTAACACTCAATAAGTAAGCTGCCTTTTCTTTTGAAGAAATCTTCTTTGCAATGTGCTGCAAAGCAGAAATTTTCTGTCAGTGTAAAGAGACCAATCAATTTTAAAACTGCCATTAACATTTAAACATCTGACGGTAAGGTAATGATAATTTACAGATGTAATTTGAATTCTCTTTTATGCACTGTTACCTATAAACCTGCAAACTGTTCCATAATTCCATCTGCTGCCTCCCAGAATCCATCTGCATTCAAGCATGGATAAAACCACTTGCTTCCCCTCTCTCTCCTTGCCCCACCCTGGCAGTCCTGCTAGCTTCACTGTTCATTTCCCTGCGGAGAACCTAGGGCCGGAGAACCTAGGGTGATGGAGGAACTGAAGGAAATCCACATTAGGCAGGAAATGGTTTTGGGTAGACTGATGGGACTGAAGGCTGATAAATCCCCAGGGCCTGATGGTCTGCATCCCAGAGTACTTAAGGAGGTGGCTCTAGAAATAGTGGAAGCATTGGAGATCATTTTTCAATGTTCTATAGATTCAGGATCAGTTCCTGTGGATTGGAGGATAGCAAATGTTATCCCACTTTTTAAGAAAGGAGGGAGAGAGAAAACGGGTAATTATAGACCAGTTAGTCTGACATCAGTGGTGGGGAAGATGCTGGAGTCAATTATAAAAGACGAAATTGCTGAGCATTTGGATAGCAGTAACGGGATCATTCCGAGTCAGCATGGATTTACGAAGGGGAAATCATGCTTGACAAATCTACTGGAATTTTTTGAGGATGTAACTAGGAAAATTGACAAGGGAGAGTCAGTGGATGTGGTGTACCTCGACTTTCAGAAAGCCTTCGACAAGGTCCCACATAGGAGATTAGTGGGCAAAATTAGGGCACATGGTATTGGGGGTAGGGTACTGACATGGATAGAAAATTGGTTGACAGACAGAAAGCAAAGAGTGGGGATAAATGGGTCCCTTTCGGAATGGCAGGCAGTGACCAGTGGGGTACCGCAAGGTTCGGTGCTGGGACCCCAGCTATTTACGATATACATTAATGACTTAGACGAAGGGATTAAAAGTACCATTAGCAAATTTGCAGATGATACTAAGTTGGGGGGTAGTGTGAATTGTGAGGAAGATGCAATAAGGCTGCAGGGTGACTTGGACAGGTTGTGTGAGTGGGCGGATACATGGCAGATGCAGTTTAATGTAGATAAGTGTGAGGTTATTCACTTTGGAAGTAAGAATAGAAAGGCAGATTATTATCTGAATGGTGTCAAGTTAGGAGGAGGGGGAGTTCAACGAGATCTGGGTGTCCTAGTGCATCAGTCAATGAAAGGAAGCATGCAGGTTCAGCAGGCAGTGAAGAAAGCCAATGGAATGTTGGCCTTCGTAACAAGAGGAGTTGAGTATAGGAGCAAAGAGGTCCTTCTACAGTTGTACCGGGCCCTGGTGAGACCGCACCTGGAGTACTGTGTGCAGTTTTGGTCTCCAAATTTGAGGAAGGATGTTCTTGCTATGGAGGGCGTGCAGCGTAGGTTCACTAGGTTAATTCCCGGAATGGCGGGACTGTCGTATGTTGAAAGGCTGGAGCAATTGGGCTTGTATACACTGGAATTTAGAAGGATGAGGGGGGATCTTATTGAAACATATAAGATAATTAGGGGATTGGACACATTAGAGGCAGATAACATGTTCCCAATGTTGGGGGAGTCCAGAACAAGGGGCCACAGTTTGAGAATAAGGGGTAGGCCATTTAGAACGGAGATGAGGAAGAACTTTTTCAGTCAGAGAGTGGTGAAGGTGTGGAATTCTCTGCCTCAGAGGGCAGTGGAGGCCAGTTCGTTGGATGCTTTCAAGAGAGAGCTGGATAGAGCTCTTAAGGATAGCGGAGTGAGGGGGTATGGGGAGAAGGCAGGAACGGGGTACTGATTGAGAGTGATCAGCCATGATCGCATTGAATGGCGGTGCTGGCTCGAAGGGCTGAATGGCCTACTCCTGCACCTATTGTCTATTGTCTATTGTCTATTGTTATCATCTCTTCCACAGCCCACAATGGACCATTGTGGCCTCCACCTCTCCTTGGTCATCGGTGATTCAGTGTCTCATTCTCACCCAGCCCGCTGCCAACAATGGATCATTGTGGGCTCACCTTTACCCGATCACCGTTACTTGATTTTTCATATCTTTAGTTTATTTGTTCGATATCTCTCTAATATTGCCGTATATATCTCTATTTCCCTCTCCCCGAATCTCATTCTGAAGAAGGGTCTCGACCTGAAACGTCACCCATTCCTTCCCTCCACAGATGCTGCCTGACCCGCTGAGTTATTCCAGCACGCTGTGAAACGTCACCTATCCATGTTCTCCACAGATGCTGCCTGACCCGCTGAGTTACTCCAGCACTTTGTGTCTGTCTTCGGATTAAACCTGCATCTGCAGTTCCATCCTACACATCACTCTCTCTCTCACTGGGGTCCCTCGGTCTATCCGTGATCGGGCTTTACTGGCTTCACCTTGCACTAAACGTTATTCACATTATTCCCTTATCATGTATCCACACACGGTAAACGGCACGATTGTAATCATGTATTGTCTTTCCGCTGACTGGTTAGCACGCAACACAAGCTTTTCACTGTACCTCGGTACACGTGACAATGAACTAAACTCAAATGATGTGATTTATCCTTCAGCTATTGTAAATTTAGAGTTTTTTAGTTTAGAGTTTAGAGATACAGCGCGGAAACAGGCCCTTCGGCCCACCGTGTCCGCGCCGACCAGCGATCCCCGCACACTAACACTATCCTACACACACTAGGGACAGTATATATATTTTTTACATTTATACCAAGCCAATTAACCTACAAACCTGCACGTCTTTGGAGTGTGGGAGGAAACCGAAGATCTCGGAGAAAACCCACGCAGGTCACGGGGAGAACGTACAAACTCCGTACAGGCAGCGCCCGTAGTCGGGATGGAACCCAGGTCTCCGGCGCTGCGTTCGCTGTGAGGCAGCAACTCTACCACTGCACCACCAATTGTAAGATTTTCTTTCCTTTTCAAAGTCTAGTTTTCTTTGAGCCTTAAAGGTGACACAACACCTATGAATAATAAATTGTGTTGCCTTAATTACCAACGCACGATTCATTCATTATTTATCTTCCACTTGTAAAGATTTAATAAGCAAACTCTTCCTTAAGCACATTAGCTAGGAAAGATCAAAATCAGTGATTATAAATGTTACAACAACTACTAATTATCATTTTGCAGGCTTTTATTTGCAAACAAATTATTAATTATAGGCTTATGTTTTTGGTTCTGCCCTCTCACACGCTCAAGATAATATCCTAACACTCCAACAAATAATTTAGAACCCATTTGGACTGTGTTCCACGTTCAAAACAAAAGGTTTCGCATGGACAGGGTGAGCTGAAGGGCCGGCTCACATACTGTACAGCTTTTTTAGTTTAGTTTAGTTTGGTTCAGAGATACAGCGTGGAAACAGGCCCTTCGTCCGACCGAGTCTAAGCTGAATGGAAATCTCCGTACATAAACACTACCCTACACACACTAGGGACGATTTATTATATCACCGATGCCAATTACAATAGACAATAGACAATAGGTGTAGGAGGAGGCCATTCGGCCCTTCGAGCCAGCACCGCCATTCAATGTGATCATGGCTGATCATTCTCAATCAGTACCCCGTTCCCGCCTTCTCCCCATACCCACTGTTTCCGTTGGCCCACCGTGTCCGCGCCGACTATCTTGCACACGTTCACACTAGTCCTACATTTGGGTGGCGCAGTGGCGCAGCGGTAGAGTTGCCGCCTTACAGCGAATGCAGCGCCGGAGACCCGGGTTCGATCCCGACTACGGGTGCCGTCTGTACGGAGTTTGTACGTTCTCCCCGTGACCTGTGTGGTTTTTCGCCGGGTGCTCCGGTTTCCTCCCACACTCCAAAGACGTGCAGGTTTGTAGGTTAATTGGCTGGGCAAATGTAAAAATTGTCCCTAGTGTGTGTATAGGATAGTGTTAGTGTGCGGGGATCGCTGGTCGGCGCGGACCCGGTGGGCTGAATGGTCTGGTTCCGCGCTGGATCTCTAAACGAAACAAAACCAAACTAATAGTGTGAGAGCATTGAACTCCGCTCAGTCTTGCAAATCACTTCTGTTTAGTTCAGTTCAGTTTAGTTTATTGTCACGTGTACCGAGGTACAGAGAAAAGCTTTTGTTGCGTGCTAACCAGTCAGCGGAAAGACAATACGTGATTACAATCGAGCCGTCCACAGTGTACAGATACACGATAAGAGAATAATGTTTAGTGCAAGGTAAAGCCAGCAAAGTCCGATCAAGGATAGTCCGAGGGTCACCAATGAGGTAGATAGTAGTTCAGCACTGCTCTCTGGTTGTGGTAGGATGGTTCAGTTGCCTGATAACAGCCGGGAAGAAACTGTCCCTGAATCTGGAGGTGTGCGTTTTCACACTTCTGTACCTCTTGTCCGATGGGAGAGGGGAGAAGAGGGAGTGGCCGGGGTGAGACTGGTCCTTGATTATGCTGCTGGCCTTGCCGAGGCAGCGTGAGGTGCAGATGGAGTCAATGGAAGGGAGGTTGGTTTGTGTGATGGTCTGGGCTGCGTCCACAATTCGTGAAGCGTGAAGTAACTCCCCAAATCAGTTTCAGTTTCAGTTTCAGTTTAGTTTATTGTCATGTGCCCCGAGTGAAAAGCTTTTGTTGCGCGCTAACCAGTCAACGGAAAGACAATACATGATTACAATCGAGCTGTCTACAGTGTACAGACGCACGATAAGGGAGCAACGTTTAGTGCAAGGTAAAGCCAGCAGATGCAGCTCTGAAACAGATCCAAGGGGTTGCTGCAAAATTACACAGATGACACGGGACTCAGGACAGAAATATCAAGGTGTAATTATCAGACAAATGCACAAAGCAGGCAACTGAGAGGGTGATTAATTTGCAGGCGAATTGTTGCGTGTCTCAAGAGTGGATATATAAATTATATTCCACTGCCCTTCGACACGGTAATCTATTCATAAAAAACAAATGAAATTTTAATTGGATTGGCTTAAGATTAATTTAAGGTTTGTTTTCTGTGCTTCCAAGGGGAACAGTGGCTTGATCGCTTTGTACCTCAGTGCTGGGCAAATCACGCCATGCAAGAGAATCTTTCACCTCACAGCACGGAACCAGGGAGTTTCACCTTTTACAACTAAAAATAAAGGCTAGACCCTTGTACCTCTCTGGTACATTTTGCTTTCTTTATCAGGCTTCACAGGCAAGGTCAGCAGCTCCTGTCCTAGTGCCCTGGAATTCTCTGCCTCAGAAGGCAGTGGAGGCCAATTCTCTGAATGCTTTCAAGAGAGAGCTAGATAGAGCTCTTAAAGATTGCGGAGTCAGGGGGTATGGGGAGAAGGCAGGAACGGGTTACTGATTGTGGATGATCAGCCGTGATCGCAGTGAATGGCGGTGCTGGCTCGAAGGGCCGAATGGCCTCCTCCTGCACCTATTGTCTATTGTCTATTATTGATTCGTGATAAATGGTATCCTTTGCAAATTTGGCGGCCCTGTTTATGTGCTAACTCTTTGCATACCTTGGGTATGCAGAACAAAGAATCTCACTGCGACTTGTCTACACAGATTTACAAGGATGTTGCCAGGACTAGAGGGTGTGAGCTACAGGGAGAGGTTGAGCAGGCTGGGTCTCTATTCCATGGAGCGCAGGAGGATGAGGGGAGATCTTATAGAGGTGTACAAAATCATGAGAGGAATAGATCGGGTAGATGCACAGAGTCTCTTGCCCAGAGTAGGGGAATCGAGGACCAGAAGACACAGGTTCAAGGTGAAGGGGAAAAGATTTAATAGGAATTCAAGGGACGGGTTTTGCTTACAGGGGGTGGTGGGTGTATGGAATGAGCTGCCGGAGGAGGTAGTTGAGACAAGTTGAATAACAACATTTAAAATATATTTAGACAGGTACATGGATAAGACGGGTTTAGAGGGAGACTAGACCAAGTGGACCTGTTGGGCCAAACCTCTCCTGCATTGGTGCAGCAACCTCTCCTCCCCCTCCCATCTCCCCCCTCCCCCCCCCCCCCCCCCCCTCCCCTACCCCCTCCCCTCCCTCTCAGTTGGACAGGTACATGGATAGGACAGGTTTGGAGGGATATGGACCAAGCACAGGCAGATGGGACTAGTGTAGATGGGGCATTGTTGGCCGGTGTGGGCCAGTTGGGCTGAAGGGCCTGTTTCCACACTGTATCTATGACTCTGTGACTCTACATGACAATAAAGTATCTTTCATATCTGTAATTCATTCAAAGGATGCTGGTGAAATTTCTTCAGAATAAAAGACACAACTTGGGGCACTAGGGACAGTTTGCCCAATCTTTACCGAAGCCAATTAACCTACAAATCTGCACGTCTTTGAAGTGTGGGAGGAGACCGGAGCACCCGGAGAAAACCCACGAGGGTCACGGGGAGAACGTACAAACTCCGTACAGACAGCACCTGTAGACAGAATCTAAGCTGGGTCTGTTGTAAGCCAGTATGTTCCCAAGTCCTTCAGTCATCGGAGTAGAATTAGGCCATTTACATAGAAACATAGAAACATAGATAATAGGTGCAGGAGGAGGCCATTTGGCCCTTCGAGCCAGCACCACCATTCATTGTGATCGTGGCTGATCATCCACAATCAGTAACCCGTGCCTGCCTTCTCCCCATATCCCTTGATTCCACTAGCCCCTAGAGCTCTATCTAACTCTCTTTAAAATCCATCCAGTGAATTGGCCTCCACTGCCCTCTGTGGCAGTGAATTCCACAAATTCACAACTCTCTGAATGGAAAAGTCCCTTCATCATCTCATTTGGCTCATCAAGCCTATTCCACCAGAAAGGAGATGAATTTCTTTAGTCAGAGGGTGGTGAATCTGTGGAACTCATTGCCACAGAGGGAGGGGGTGGAGGCCAAGTGGTCGGGTATTTTAAAGCGGAGATTGAGGTGGTGCAACAGTTGAGTTGCTGCCTCACAGAACAAGAAACCCAGGTTCAATTTGACTACGGATGCTGTCTGTACGGAGTTTTAATTATTAAGACAGAGAATTAATTATTCTGAGTTACCAGCAGACTCAGGAACAGCTTCTTACAGAGACATGGAGACATATCTTATCGACACGTATAAAATTATAAAAGATAATTCCCTACCAGGGAATTAAAACTCAAGTAACTACGTTAAAAATTCTGGAAATTTATTTTTAAATTGTGATGGATTCCATGGTCATAAGTTCACATTCACAAGTTATAGGAGCAGAATTAGGCCATTCGATGAGAGGGGATCTTACAGAGACGTATAAAATTATAAAAGGACTGGACAAGCTAGACGCAGGAAACATGTTCCCAATGTTGTGGGACTCCAGAACAAGGGGCCACAGTCTAAGAATAAAGGGGAGGCCATTTAGAACGGAGATGCGGAAAAAGTTTTTCAGTCAGAGAGTTGTGAATCTGTGGAATTCTCTGCCTCAGAAGGCAGTGGAGGCCAATTCTCTGAATGCATTCAAGAGAGAGCTAGATAGAGCTTTTAAGGATAGTGGAGTCAGGGGGTATGGGGAGAAGGCAGGAACGGGGTACTGATTGAGAATGATCAGCCATGATCACAATGAATGGCGGTGCTGGCTCAAAGGGCTTAATGGCCTCCTCCTGCACCTATTTTCTATGTTTCTATGTTTCTATCAGGCTTCTGAATGGCCCTTCCATAAGCTAGGGCACTGTCTGATTCACCTCTACCCCATTGTCGACATTGGACTTTGTCTGTGGAACCGATGCGCTACAATGCTGAGAACTATATTCCGCACTCTGTATATTCAAAGCTGGTGTACTCCCCTGATCTTCCAACCAACCTTGTTGCAGACCTTGCGCTTTTTCTCTGTAACTGTAATGCTACAATGCTGTAACATTATATTCTGCACTCTGGTATTTTTCTCGAAACACTATTAGTCACAATAGTGTACAGCTTGATTGTCCCCCCCGTACAATGACGTACGTCATTGAGAGACGTAAATGAGTTTGCGGAAGCGGTTACGGACTTCATTGCCACTATAGCCGATACCATCATCCCCACGGTAAGGGTCAGTATCTTCCCTAACCAAAAACCCTGGGTGGACAGGTCTATTCGCGTGGCCTTGAATGCTCGCACCGCTGCTTACAACTCCGGCCTGGCATCCGGCAACATGGACGACTACAAGGGAGGGTCCTACCGACTGCGAAGGGCAGTGAAGGATGCAAAAAAGAGGTACCGGGACAAGATGGAGTCACAGATGGAGCAGCAGGACACCAGGCGCCTTTGGCAGGGGCTACGGACTATAACTAGCTACAGGTCCAGCACCCCCTCAACCGGAAGTGCCGGCTCCTCCTTAGCTGATGACCTGAACTCTTTTTACGCACGGTTTGAGACGGGTAACACCACCAGCTCGCCGTCTAAAAACAGCACCGAAGGGGCGCTGGCTAGCGAGGCTGGAGGGGGATCCACCGCCGGGGATGTGCACACATTCTCGGTGTCCGAGCATGAGGTGAGGTGGGCTCTGACGCGTGTGAACACGAGGAAAGCTGGAGGCCCAGATGGTATATCTGGGCGAGTACTAAAGTCTTGTGCTACTCAGCTTGCTCCAGTGCTCACCACAATATTCAACCTCTCCTTGGCAAAGTCCGTGGTCCCTGCATGCTTCAAAAGATCCATCATTGTACCGGTGCCAAAGAATGCCTCTCCAGCGTGTTTAAATGACTACCGACCGGTGGCCCTCACCTCGGTTGTCATGAAATGCTTGGAGAGGCTAGTCAAGAAGCACATCTGCGCCCTCCTTCCTCGCAACATGGACCCACTACAGTTCGCATACCGTCCGAACAGGTCCACGGATGATGCGGTCTCCCAGGTTCTACACACCGCTCTCTCTCATCTGGACAGCCAGGGGGGCTATGTGAGGATGCTGTTCATTGACTTTAGTTCAGCATTCAACACAATAGTCCCCAGCAGACTGGTTGAAAAGCTGCTGGAACTGGGGCTTAGCACCCCTCTGTGTGCCTGGGTCCTGGACTTTCTCACTGCCAGGCCCCAAGTGGTCAGGATGGGGGAACACACATCTAGCTCCCTCACCCTGAACATAGGATCCCCCCAGGGCTGCGTCCTTAGCCCCCTACTGTACTCTCTGTACACACATGACTGTAGGGCCAGGTTCAGCTCAAACTCCATCATCAAGTTTGCTGATGACACTGTGGTGGTGGGCCGGATCTCCAACAACGATGAGAAGGCCTACCGGGAGGAGGTGGCTGATCTGGCACTCTGGTGTCAGGACAATAGCCTCCTCTTGAATGTCACTAAAACAAAGGAGCTGATTGTGGACTTCAGAAGGGCTAAACATCCAAGGACGTACACGCCACTGGAGATAAATGGGTCTATTGTGGATAGGGTGAGCAGTTTCAAATACTTGGGAGTCCGCATCGCAGAGGATCTGACGTGGGCAACACACATTGCCTCACTGGTGGGTAAGGCTAAGCAGCGCCTTTACCACCTTAGACAACTGAGGAAATTCAGAGTGTCACTGAGGATCCTTCATTGCTTCTACTCTGGGGCTGTAGAGAGCATCCTGTCCGGCAACATTACAGTCTGGTTTGGGAACAGCTCTGCCCAGGACAGGATGGCCCTGCAGAGAGTAGTGCGTTCGGCAGAACGCACCATGGGAACTACACTCACCCCCCTGCAGGACCTATACATCAGGAGGTGCAGATCCAGAGCAAGCAAGATCATGAGGGACCCCTGCCACCCCAGTAACGGACTGTTCCAGATGCTACGGTCAGGCAAACGCCTCCGCTGTCACGCTGTGAAAACGGAGAGGATGAGACGGAGCTTCTTCCCACAGGCCATCAGGACTGTCAACTTTGATAACCCCAGAGACTAAATTTTTGTCGACACTTTTTGTGCTATGTTTAGTAACTTATTAACTTTATTTATATGCTGTAACTGTAATTCTTTTTGTGCACAACCCGCAGGCATTGCCACTTTCATTTCACTGCACATCGAGTATGTGTATGTGACAAATAAATTTGACTAGACTTGACTTGACTTGACAATAAGATTTGCTTTGACTGGTAGCAGGCAAACAAAAGGGTTTCATTGATTCTCACTATGTGACGATTGAAAGCCTATACAGATGCCAACTCACCTGTCTGACTCCTTGCAGGTTATTAATGACATTTCCATATCTCAGTCTTGTTTCACAGTGTGCCATCCTCCAACCTACTTGTCACATTATGTTATGAAAGAATAAGTTTACAAAAGCGATCACAGATATTTGTGAGAAAAGCAGAAATTGCTTCTGGATAGAACATGGATAGGTGACGTTTCACAGAGTGCTGGAGTAACTCAGCGGGTCAGGCAGCATCTCTGGAGAACATGGATAGGTGACGTTCTCCCCGTGACCTGCGTGGGTTTTCTCCGGGTGCTCCGGTTTCCGACGACACTTCAAAGACGTGCAGGTTTGTAGGTTAATTGGCCTCGTATAAAGGTAAATTGTCCCTAGTGTGTGTAGGATAGCGTTAGTGTTTGGAGATCGCTGGTCGGTGCGGACTCGGTGGGCCGAAGGGCCTGTTTCTTCGCTGTATCTCTAAACTAAACTAAACTAAACTAAACTAAAATGTCCCATTTGCAATATTTTCTTGTGTTATTTAGCAGAAGCTTCTTCAAGTTTGAAATCTTATCTGCCCTTATTTTACTGTTTGGATTTATAGGATCATGTGCTGTTTTTTCTAAGCCTAATCTACGATTTTATTGCTTTCCTGTACTAAAGTTTCCTGTTGTTATAATAACTCTATCAAATAAGATTTCTGTTCAGTGGCAAAACTAACCCCAGGGCCATTACATTAGCTGAGGATGTTTGAAATATTATGTGAATATTGATAAGTGTCAGTTACTTGAATTGTATTAGTGCAGACAGAGGTCATACCCACAGAATAAAAAGAAGTTCATTTGGGAAGGAGATGAGGGGGAATTTCTTTAGTCAGAGGGTGGTGAATCTGTGGGATTCTTTGCCACAGACGGCTGTGGAGGCCACAAGTCAGTGGATATATTTAAGGCAGAGATAGATAGATTCTTGATCATCCTTCAGTCCCATCAGTCTATCCAATACTATTTCTCAACTAATGCAAATTTCTCCCTAGATCCTCGGTCCTCTAGTACAGCTGGGAGATTGTTTGTGTCTTTTTTTTTTTTTAGAGATACAGTGCGGAAACAGGCCCTTCGGCCCACCGAGTCCGCGCCGACCAGCGATCCCCGCACACTAACACTATCCTACACACACTCGGGACAATATTTACATTTACCCAGTCAATTAACCTACAAACCTGTACGTCTTTGGAGTGTGGGAGGAAACCGAAGATCTCGGAGAAAACCCACGCGGGTCACGGGGAAAACGTACAAACTCCGTACAGAAGGCGCCCGTAGTCAGGATCGAACCTGAGTCTCCGGCGCTGCATTCGCAGTAAGGCAGCAACTCTACCGCTGCGCCACCGTGACCTCCCTTCCTTAGTGAAGACAGATCCGAAGTACCTGTTCAACTCTTCTGCCATTTCCTAGATGGGACATTGTTGGCTGGTATGGGCGAGTTGGGCCGAAGGGACTGTTTCCATACTGTGTCAATGTCACTGAACAAATCGCATCTGGCACGGATGACTCAAGGAAAGTAGAGATCACAATGGTGCATTGTTGGCTGGGGAAGAGGCGATTCCTTCATACACATGGGAACGGGCCCTTCGGCCCACAATGACTGTGCTAGCGCGATGCCCAGTTCATCTAGGCATCTCCTCTGCCTGTGCGTGATCTCCACGTACTGTGCACATCCACCTGCCAACGCACAAGCCTCACGATTCAGCAGGAACTTGGAGGAAGCATTTCACCCACACCTTGCCTGAGAGTTTTATCACATTTCTCAATTTCTTCCTGAAAGGTCAAGTGAAATGTGGCAATGAATCGACAAAGTTAAATTTGCATTAAAAAAGTTAAAGTACCAATTTAATAGGAACTTGAGGGGTAACGTTTCCACACAGAGGGTGGTGGGTGTATGGAACAAGCTGCCAGAGGAGGTAGTTGAGGCTGGGACTATCCCAACGTTTAAGAAACAATTGGACAGGTACATGGATAGGACAGGTTTGGAGGGATATGGACCAAGTGCAGGCAGGTGGGACTAGTGTTGATGGGACATGTTGGCCGGTGTGGGCAGGTGGGACTAGTGTAGATGGGGCATGTTGGTCGGTGTGGGCAGGTGGGATGAGTGTAGATGGGGCATGTTGGCCGGTGTGGGCAGGTGGGACTAGTGTAGATGGGGCATGTTGGTCGGTGTGGGCAGGTGGGAGTAGTGTAGATGGGGCATGTTGGCCGGTGTGGGCAGGTGGGACTAGTGTAGGTGGGGTATGTTGGCCAGTGTGGGCAGGTGGGACTAGTGTAGATGGGGCATGTTGGTCAGTGTGGGCAGGTGGGACTAGTGTAGATGGGGCATGTTGGCCGGTGTGGGCAGGTGGGACTAGTGTAGATGGGGCATGTTGGCCGGTGTGGGTGGGTGGGACTAGTGTAGATGGGGCATGTTGGCCGGTGTGGGCAGGTGGGACTAGTGTAGATGGGGCATGTTGGCCGGTGTGGGCAGGTGGGACTAGTGTAGATGGGGCATGTTGGTCGGTGTGGGCAGGTGGGACTAGTGTGGATGGGACATGTTGGCCGGTGTGCGCAAGGTGGGCCCAAGATCTCCACGCTTTCTCTCTAAAGTCTAAAGTCTGAACTAAAATGAACATTACCTGCAGGAAACAGCTTGCGAGCTGATGTGAGATCAGGCTGGTTTAGGCATGGGAGTGCAAATGAACAATAACTTATGTTGGAAAAAAACTGCAGATGCTGGTTAAAATTGAAGGTAGACACAAAATGCTGAGTTTATATTTATACCAAGCCAATTCACCTACAAACATAGACAATAGACAATAGGTGCAGGTGGAGGCCATTCGGCCCTTCGAGACAGCATCGCCATTCAATGTGATCATGGCTGATCATTCTCAATCAGTACCCCGTTCCTGCCTTCTCCCCGTACCCCCTGACTCCGCTATCCTTAAGAGCTCTATCTAGCTCTCTCTTGCACGTCTTTGGAGTGTGGGAGGAAACCGGAGTACCCGGAGAAAACCCACGTGATCACGGTGAGAGCGTATAAACACCGTACAGACACCACCCGTAGTCGGGATGGAACCCGGGTCTCTGGCGCTGTGAGGCAGCAACTCTACCGCTGCGCCACCGTGCCGCCCCAGTCAATGGAAGGGAGGTTGGTTTGCAAGATGTCTGGGCTTCTGAAATTAGTCTTAAGCCCACAAGGTCATAAGGAATAGGAGCAGAATTAGGCCATTCGGCCCATCAAGTCTACCCCACCATTCAGTCATGGCTGATCTATCTCTCCCTCCCAACCCCATTTTCCTGCCTTCTCCCCATAACCCCTGACACCCGTCTTCTGTAGGTTTGTTCGGCACAGATATTGTGGGCCAAAGGAAGGGTTCCTGTGTAGACACAGAGTGCTGGAGTAACTCAGCGGGTCAGGCAGCATCTGTGGAGAACATGGATAGGTGACGTTTCACAGAGTGCTGGAGTAACTCAGCGGGTCAGGCAGCATCTGTGGGGAACATGGATAGGTGACGTTTCACAGAGTGCTGGAGTAACTCAGCGGGTCAGGCAGCATCTGTGGAGAACATGGATAGGTGACGTTTCACAGAGTGCTGGAGTAACTCAGCGGGTCAGGCAGCATCTGTGGAGAACATGGATAGGTGACGTTTCACAGAGTGCTGGAGTAACTCAGCGGGTCAGGCAGCATCTGTGGAGAACATGGATAGGTGACGTTTCACAGAGTGCTGGAGTAACAAGGGGCCACAGTTTAAGAATAAGGGGTAGGCCATTTAGAACGGAGATGAGGAAAAACTTCAATCAGAGTTGTAAATCTGTGGAATTCACTGCCTCAGAAGGTAGTGGAGGCCAATTCTCTGAATGCATTCAAGAGAGAGCTAGATAGAGCTCTTAAGGATAGCGGAGTCAGGGGGTATGGGGAGAAGGCAAGAACGGGGTACTGATTGAGAATGATCAGCCATGATCACATTGAATGGTGGTGCTGGCTCGAAGGGCCGAATGGCCTCCTCCTGCACCTATTGTCTATTGTCACTCTGTGAAACGTCACCTATCCATGTTCTCCCGAGATGCTGCCTGACCCGCTGAGTTACTCCAGCATTTTGTGTCCTCCTATGAATAATAACTTCATGTTCGATGCGCTCAGCAGCTTGAGATTCTGTTCATTGTTGTTGAACTTGGCCAGCGGCCCATCACAGAGCAGAGGCAATCACTTCTAATTGACTTTAATCACGCAGTTGGCAACCTAACATTCTGCTTCTGTCACCCGCTCTGGTGATAAGGCTCGTGCCTTTATCCCTGCTGGTGCTCAGAAACAGGGCAGGCAGTGCCAGATCTCACAGATTTGATATTGATTTGTCTAACTTCAAGTAACCCTTGCATCCCCTCTATCTCCGTCACTCCCCACATTAGTTCTACCAGCTTCAAAGTCGTCTTGTTGAGTCTCATTGTCTGGAACTCGTTCTCACCGAGCCCACAGCTAACAACGGCCCATTTCCTTTATCATCGTGACTTTTTTTGCATATCTCTCATTCATTTGTTCTATCTCTCTCTACATCGTCTATATCTCTCATTTCCCTTTCCCCCGACTCTCAGTCTGAAGAAGGGTCTCGACCCATAGAAACATAGAGACATAGAAATTAGGTGCAGGAGGAGACCATTTGGCCCTTCGAGCCAGCACCGCCATTCATTGTGATCATGGCTGATCATTCACAATCAGTAACCCATGCCTGCCTTCTCCCCATATCCCTTGATTCCGCTAGCCCCTAGAGCTCTATCTAAGTCTTTTTAAAATCCATCCAGTGAATTGGCCTCCACTGCCCTCTGTGGCAGAGAATTCCACAAATTCACAACTCTCTGGATGAGAACGTTTTCTTCTCACCTCAGTTTTAAATGGCCTCCCCTTTATTCTTAGACTGTGTGGCCCCTGGTTCTGGACTCCCCCAACATTGGGAACATTTTTCCTGCATCTAGCAGGACCTGAAATGTCACCTATTCCTTTTCTCCAGAGATGCTGCCTGACCCGCTGAGTTACTCCAGCACTCTGTGAAACGTCACCTATCCACGTTCTCCACAGATGCTGCCTGACCCGCTTAATTACTCCAGCACTCTGTGAAACGTCACCTATCCATGTTCTCCACAGATGCTGCCTGACCCGCTGTGTTACTCCAGCACTCTGTGTCCGGGCCTACAGTGTCCCCAGGGCCTAATACGGGACAAGGGCGGTCCCTTATGGGACAAACCAATTTAGCCCAAAATACGGGATAATAATATAATAATAATATAATATAATATTCATTTATTGTCATTGCAACGAGTACAACGAAATTAAAAATAGCAATCCTGACGGTGCGTAAAAACATATATGCAATAAATGCAAAACAAATAAATACAAATATATTAAATACAAAAGTTTTAACGGTGTTGCCTAGTGCAGAAGGTAGTGTTCAGTTCTCGTATGGCCCTGGGGTAAAAACTGTTCTTAAGTCTGTTTGTTCGGGATTTGATCGACCTGAAACGTCGACCAGAGGGCAGATGAACAAACAGACGGTGGCCGGGGTGGGATGGATCTTTTATTATTTTGCCTGCTCTACTGAGGCAGCGTAGGCTGAACAGGTGCTCCAGGGAGGGCAGTGAGCAGCCGATGATCTTCTGGGCTGTCGTGATGACCCTCTGAAGGGCCTTCCTGTCCTTTTCTGAGCAGCTGGCATACCATGTGGTTATACAGTATGCCAGCACACTCTCGATGGAGCAGCGATAGAAGGACATCATGAGCTTCTCCTGCATGTTGGTTTTCCTGAGGATCCTCAGGAAGTGGAGTCTCTGCTGTGCCTTCTTCACTGTGGTGATGGTGTTGGTAGACCAGGTAAGATCCTCTGAGATGTGCGTACCCAGGAACCTGAAAGCGGGTACCCTTTCCACACAGACCCCATTGATGTAGAGTGGGTCGTGTTCTGCACTGGTTTTCCTGAAGTCTATTATAAGTTCCTTTGTTTTGGAGGAGTTCAGGACAAGATTGTTCACTGAACACCATGCTGCCAGCCTTTGGATTTCATCCCTGTAGGCTGTCTCATCTCCTCCTGAGATGAGTCCAACCACAGTCGTGTCATCCGCGAACTTGATGATGGTGTTGGTGGGATGGGTGGGGGCGCAGTCGTGAGTGTAGAGGGAGTAAAGGATGGGGCTCAACACACAGCCCTGTGGTGAGCCAGTGCTCAGTGTAATGGTGGAGGAGAGGTGACGGCCTATTTTGACGGTCTGGGGGCGGTTGGTCAGGAAGTCCTTGATCCATTGGCAGATGGTTTGGGAAAATCCAAGGTCAGAAAGTTTGGTGACCAGTCTGCTCGGGATGACCGTGTTAAAGGCAGAGCTGAAGTCTAGGAAAAGCATCCTCACATAGCTCCCCTGTTGTTCAAGGTGGGTCAGTGCAGTGTGAAGAGCAGTGGCGATGGCATCCCCTGTAGACCTATTTGCTCTGTAGGCAAACTGGTATGGGTCGAAGGTGGGTGGGTCGAAGGCGGCTAATATGGGACAGTTGGCAACTCTAGGTTGGATTGGTGAAAATTAGCAGAAGGCCCCAGTGAGGCCCAACGCAAATTGGAGGAACAGCACCACATATTTCACTGGGCAGCTTACACCCCAGCGGTATGAATATCAACTTCTCCAACTTCAAGTAACCCTTGAATCTCCTCTCTCTCCGTCCCTCCAATACCAAAGACGTACAGGTATGTAGGTTAATTGGCTGGGTAAATGTAAAAATTGTCCCTAGTGGGTGTAGGATAGTGTTAATGTGCGGGGATCGCTGGGCGGCACGGACTTGGAGGGCCGAAAAGGCCTGTTTCCGGCTGTATATATATGATATGATATGATATATGATACCCTAGTCGTCCTGCTAGTTTCACTGTTCATATCCCTTCGTTATCACCTCTTCCACAGCCCACAATGGACCGTTGTGGGCTCCACCTTGATCCGATCATTGTTACTTGTTCTGCCTTCTCCCCATAACCCTTGACTCCGCTATCTTTAAGAGCTCTATCTAGTTCTCTCTTGAGAATTCCGCAGATTCACAACTCTCTGGGTGAAATAGTTCTTCCTCACCTTCGTTCTAAATGGCCTCCCCCTTAGTTGCTAAGTGTCAGGTATCCACAATCACACAGACATACACCTGGAGAAGTTCATTGGTATCCACCAGGGCGGCACGGTGGCGCAGCGGTAGAGTTGCTGCCTCACAGCGCCAGAGACCCGGTTCCATCCTGACTACGGGCGCCGTCTGTACGGAGTTTGTACGTTCTCCCCGTGACCTGCACTCCAAAGACGTGCAGGTTTGTGGATTAATTGGCTTCCGTAAATTGTTCCTAGTGCGTTTGATAGAACTAGTGTGTTCTGGTGATCAACGGTTGGCTTGTCTCCATAGAAACATAGACAATAGGTGCAGGAGGAGGCCATTCGGCCCTTCGAGCCAGCACCGCCATTCAATGAGATCATGGCTGATCATTCTCAATCAGTACCCCGTTCCTGCCTTCTCCCCATACCCCCTGACTCCGCTATCCTTAAAAGCTCTATCTAGCTCTCTCTTGAATGCATTCAGAGAATTGGCCTCCACTGCTTTCTGAGGCAGAGAATTCCATAGATTCACAACTCTCTGACTGAAAAAGTTTTTCCTCATCTCAGTTCTAAATGGCCTACCCCTTATTCTTAAACTGTGGCCCCTTGTTCTGGACTCCCCCAACATTGGGAACATGTTTCCTGCCTCTAACGTGTCCAACCCCTTAATAATCTTATATGTTTCGATAAGATCTCCTCTCATCCTTCTAAATTCCAGTGTATACAAGCCTAGCCGCTTCAGTCTTCCAACATACGACAGTCCCGCCATTCCGGGAATTAACCTGGTAAACCTACGCTGCACACCCTCCATAGCAGGAATATCCTTCCTGAAATTTGGAGACCAAAACTGCACACAGTACTCCAGCTGCGGTCTCACTAGGGCCCGGTACAACTGCAGAAGGACCTCTTTGCTCCTATACGCAACTCCTCTTGTTATGAAGGCCAACATTCCATTGCAGTTCCTTCCTATGCGTATGGTAAATGTTACAGACTCTGTACTAAATTAGCAAACAGTCACTTGTTTGGCCATGCCAGTGTGCAGCTTCTGACTGCTGAATAATTACTGTAATTATGCAGACATTCAACTCAGTGGGATCCCAGTTTGAGACACATGGAACTCGGGGGAAATTACTCTTATCTATACACGTTAATGACTCACACTTGAACAAAGAGAATTTAATCACAGTTCTGCAAAATGAAAGGAGAGGCACTGAGACGTAATAAACTCCAGTGGTCACGCACTTACCCAAAAGAATGGGTCGACTGGGCTTGTATACACTGGAATTTAGAAGGATGAGAGGGGATCTTATTGAAACATATAATATTATTAAGAGATTGGACACGCTAGAGGCAGGAAACATGTTCCCAATGTTGGGGGAGTCCAGAACCAGGGGCCACGGTTTAAGAATAAGGGGTAGGCCATTTAGAACGGAGATGAGGAAAAACTTTTTCAGTCAGAGAATTGCAAATCTGTGGAATTCTTTGCCTCAGAAGGCAGTGGAGGCCGATTCCCTGGATGCTTTCAAGAGAGAGTTAGATAGAGTTCTTAAGGATAGCGGAGTCAGGGGGTATGGGGAGAAGGCAGGAACGGGGTACTGATTGTGGATGATCAGCCATGATCACATTGAATGGCGGTGCTGGCTCGAGGGGCCGAATGGCCTCCTCCTGCGCCTATTGTCTATTGTGTATTGTTTATAAGCACTGGTCAGGCCACATTTGGAGTATTGTGAGCAGTTTTGGGCTCCATATCTGAGGAAGGATGTGCTGGCTCTGGAGAGGGTCCAGAGGAGGTTTACAAGGATGATCCCAGGAATGAGTGGGTTAACTTATGAAGAGCGTTTGTCGGCACTGGGCCTGTACTCGCTGGAGTTTAGAAGGATGAGGGGGGACCTCATTGAAATTTATCGAATAGTGAGCGGCCTGGATAGAGTGGATGTGGAGAGGATGTTTCCACTAGTGGGAGAGTCTAGGACCAGAGGGCACAGCCTCAGAGTTAAAGGACATTCCTTTAGGAAGGAGATGAGGAGGAATTTCTTTAGCCAGAGGGTGGTGAATCTGTGGAATTCATTGCCACAGACGGCTGTGGAGGTCAAGTCAGTGGATATTTGTAAGGCAGAGATGCTGCCTGACCCGCTGAGTTTCTCCAGCACTCTGTGAAACGACACCTATCCATGTTCTATCCAGAAGCAATTTCTGCTTTTCTCACGGATATCTGCGATCGCTTTTGTAAACTGATTCTTTCATAACATAATGTGGCAAGTCAGTTGGAAAAAGGCACACTGTGAAACAAGACTGAAATATGGAAATGTCATTAATATCCTGCAGGTAGTCAGACAGGTGAGTTGGCATCTGTATAGGCTTTCAATCGTCACATAGTGAGAATCAATGAAACCCTTTTGTTTGCCTGCTACCAGTCAAAGCAAATCTTATTGTACGGGGGGGACAATCAAGCTGTACACTATTGTGACAAATAGGGTTTCGAGTGCAGAATATTCTTGCTATTGAGGGCGTACAGCGTAGGTTCACCAGATTAATTCCCGGGATGACAGAAATGTCGTATGTTGAAGGACTGGAGCGACTAGGCTTGTATACACTGGAATTTAGAAGGATGAGAGGGGATCTTATAGAAACGTATAAGATTATTAAGGGGTTGGACACGTTAGAGGCAGGAAACATGTTCCCGATGTTGGGGGAGTCCAGAACCAGGGGCCACAGTTTAAGAATAAGGGGAGGCCATTTTGAACGGAGATGAGGAAAAAGTTTTTCACCCAGAGAGTTGTGAATCTGTGGAATTCTCTGCCTCAGAAGGCAGTGGAGGCGGATTCACTGGATACTTTCAAGAGAGAGTTAGAGAGAGCTCTTAAAGATAGCGGAGTCAGGGGGTATGGGGAGAAGGCAGGAACGGGGTACTGATTGTGGATGATCAGCAATAATCACATTGAATGGCGGTGCTGGCTCAAAGGGCCGAATGGCCTCCTCCTGCACCTATTGTCTATTGTTTATTGTCTATTGTCTATAAATGTCAAAAAAAAGCAGTCTTCACAATATTTTAGAGTTTGAAGAAGGGTCTCGACCTGAAACCTCACCCATTCCTTCTCTCCAGAGATGCTGCCTGACCCGCTGAGTTACTCCAGTATTTTGGGGCTATCTCCGGTTTAAACCGGCATCTGCATTTCCTTGCTACACATCTTCACGGTACTTGTGTAGGAAGGAACTGCAAGTGCTGGTTTAAACCGAAGATAGACCCAAAATGCTGGAGTAACTCAGTGTTTCAGGCAGCATCTCTGGGATTTCTACTCTCTGGAGATGCTGCCTGTCCTACTGAGTTACTCCAGCATTTTGTGTCTATCTTGAAGATACCTGTGGTTCTGTGCTCAATATACTTCTCCCATTTTCTTTATTGTATATTCTTTCAATGAAATTCAAATGCAGCGCATTTATAAACATTGCACTGTGCAATAAAATTACCAATCATTATTTTTATTGTTAATAACATTCAATTCTGAGCAATGGAGATGTAAAATGATTTCAGTTTTAGCTTCGGAAAGAAAACTGCAGATGCTGGTTTAAATCAACGGTAGACACAAAATGCTGGAGTAACTCAGCGGGTCAGGCAGCATCTGTGGAGAACATGGATAGGTGACGTTTCACAGAGTGCTGGAGTAACTCAGCGGGTCAGGCAGCATCTCTGGAGAGAAGGAATGGGTGATGCTTCAGGTCAGTGTGAAGATAGGTCTCGACCCGAAGCCTCACACATTCCTTCTCTCCACAGATGCTGCCTGACCCGCTGAGTTACTCCAGCATTTTGTGTCTACCTTCTGTTTTAGCTGAGAGATACAGGGTGGAAACAGGCCCTTCGGCCCACCGGGTCCGCGCCAACCAGCGATCCCCGCACACTAACACTATCCTACACACACTAAGGACAATTTTACAATTTTAATGAAACCAATTATAATAATAATAATAATAATAATGCATTACATTTATATAGCGCTTTTCAAACACTCAAAGACACTTTACAGGGATTTAAAGAACATAGGGAAGTGAATAAATAGATAAATAAGTAAACGAACAGAGAAAGGAGACAGAAGGTGAGGTGACCTTCAGTGGTTGAAGGCAGTGCTGAATAGGTGAGACTTCAGTGATGTTTTGAATGTGGTGAGTGAGGAGGAGTCTCTGACGGTTTGGGGTAGTGAGTTCCATAGGGTGGGAGCAGCGATGGAGAAAGCCCTGTCCCCCCAGGATCTGAGTTTGGTCCGGATGTGGGGGGACAGGAGATTGGCAGCAGCAGAGCGGAGGGTGCAGGTGGGAGTGTGCCTGTGGAGGAGGTCAGTCAGGTAGGATGGGGCCAGGTTATGGAGGGCTTTGCAGGTCATGAGGATGATTTTGTACTGGATTCTCTGGGGGATGGGGAGCCAGTGGAGTTTGTAAAGGACGGGGGTGATATGGTCACGGATCGGGGTGTGGGTGAGTAGACGGGCAGCGGAGTTTTGAATGTATTGAAGTTTACTGATGATTTTTGAGGGTGAGCCATAGAGGAGGCTGTTGCAGTAGTCCAGACGGGAGGTGATGAAGGCGTGGATGAGGGTTTCTGCAGCTGTGGAGGAGAGGGATAGACGGGCAATGTTTTTGAGGTAGAAGAAGGCTGTCTTTGTGATGTGTTTGATGTGTTTGTCGGAGGAGAGGGTTTGATCAAAGATGATTCCAAGATTCCGGATGTGAGGGGAGGTGGATACTGGGAGACCATCAATATTGAGGATGAAGGATCAATATTGAGGATGAATTATACTACAAACCTGTACGTCTTTGGAGTGTGGGAGGAAACCGGAGATCCTGGAGAAAACCCACGCAGGTCACGGGGAGAACTTACAAACTCCGTACAGACGGCGCCCGTAGTCGGGATGGAACCCGTGTCTCCGGCGCTGTGAGGCAGCAACTCTACCGCTGCGCCACCGTGCCGCCCATGTGTATCACAAATCCTCGACTAATATCTACTAAAGACAACTTTTCAAATAATTGCTGTTTAATGTTTTGAAACATTGCGAATAAATGGATGGTTTGGCAGGTTATTAAGCCAGCCAGTTTTCACGCTGTATGACAGACCATATCTCTTGAAGTGGGTGCTGATAAATGCTGATAATATTCCAACAGAGTGCTGAGCTAATAACATAAAGGATTGCTATCAGTGCTTCTATATTTGATTTCTCTGGTTACTGCGGTAACTGCCACCACCATCTCTAGTGACTGCCTGTACGTAGAAAATAGGAGCAGGAGGAGGCCATTCGGCCCTTCGAGCCAGCACCCAGCCATTCATTGTGATCATGGCTGATCATCCACAATCAGCAACCCGTGCCCAAAGATACCAGAGGAGCAAGATGGGCCACTCCGTTGAAATCGCCCATACTGAAGTGTGATACGCAAAGGAGCGTAACGTCCGCCATTTTAGTAAGCAAAACCCGCCGTTCGCTCTGCCTCTCGCAGTGTAATCAGTGTTGTGGGGGAACAGTATGTGTGATGATACCATTAAAATGCAGAATATATCTCATCTATCAATTCACAGATTTCTATTATTTTTCTTTTAAAATGTTTCTGCAAGTTTCTGCCGACTAAAATGGCCGCCGTGACGCACTACGGTTTTTAGGGTTGAGTGGTCTATCTTGTTCCTCTAGTATCTTTGCCCGTGCCTGCCTTCTCCCCATATCCCTTGATTCCACTAGCCCCTAGAGCTCTATCTAATTCTCTTTTAAATCCATCCAGTGAATTGGCCTCCACTGCCCTCTGTGGCAGAGAATTCCACAAATTCACAACTCTCTGGGTGAAAACGTTTCTTCTCACCTCAGTTTTAAATGGCCTCCCCTTTATTCTTAGACTGTGTGGCCCCTGGTTCAGGACTCACCCAACATTGGGAACACCTTTCCTGCATCGGGTTTTCCTGTACTTTCCCTATTTTAATTATTATATGTAAGACATAGAAGCAGAAATAGGCCATTCGGCCCATCGAGTCTATCCCGCCATTCAATCATGGCTGATCTATCTCTCCCTCCTAACCCCATTCTCCTGCCTTCTCCCCGTAACCCCTGACACCCTCATAGTAACTCCCCAGTGGATGTAACTGTAGAAGTGTATTAAATTAGGAGAGGAATAGACAGGCAATTGTAATTGAGGCAGTGCAGCGTAGGTTCACCAGGTTAATCCCCGGGATGGCGGGACTGTCATATGAGGAAAGATTGGAAAGACTGGGCTTGTATTCACTGGAGTTTAGAAGGATGAGAGAGGATCTTATAGAGACGTATAAATTATAAAAGGACTGGACAAGCTAGATGCAGGAAAAATGTTCCCAATGTTGGGGGAGTCCAGAACCAGGGGCCACACAGTCTAAGAATAAAGGGGAGGCCATTTAAAACTGAGGTGAGAAGGAACCTTTTCACCCAGAGAGTTGTGAATTTGTGGAATTCGGCCATTCAGCCCATCAAGTCTACCCTGCCATTCAATCATGGCTGATCGATCTCTCCCGCCCAACCCCATTTTCCTGCCTTCTCCCCATAACCCTTGACACCCGTCTTCTGTAGGTTTGTTCGGCACCAATATTGTAGGCCAAAGGAAGAGTTCCTGTGTAGACAACAAAATGCTAGAGTAACTCAGCGGGTCAGGCTGTATCTCTGGAGAACATGGATAGGTGACGTTTCACAGAGTGCTAGATTCTCAGTCTGAAGAAGGGCCTCGACCCGAAACGCCTCCCATCCCTTCTCTCCCGAGATGCTGCCTGACCCGCTGAGTTACTCCAGAATTTAGAAACATAGAAACATAGAAAATAGGTGCAGGAGGAGGCCATTTGGCCCTTCGAACCTACACCGCCATTCAATATGATCATGGCTGATCATCCAGCTCAGTAACCTGTACCTGCCTTCTCTCCATACCACGCTGATCCCTTTAGACACAAGTGCCACATCTAACTCCCTCTTAAATATAGCCAATGAACTGGCCTCAACTACCTTCTGTGGCAGAGAATTCCACAGACTCACCACTCTCTGTGTGAAGAAATGTTTTCTCATCTCTGTCCTAAAAGACTTCCCCCTTATCCTTAAGCTGTGACCCCTGGTTCTGGACTTCCCCAACATCGGGAACAATCTTCCTGCATCTAGCCTCTCCAACCCCTTAAGAATTTTATATGTTTCAATAAGATCCCCCCTCAGTCTTCTAAATTCCAGCGAGTACAAGCCGAGTCTATCCAATCTTTCTTCATATGAAAGTCCTGCCATCCCAGGGATCAATCTGGTGAACCTTCTCTGTACTCCCTCTAAGGCTAGAATGTCTTTCCTCAGATTCAGAGACCAAAACTGTACACAATACTCCAGATGCGGTCTCACCAATGCCCTGTACAACTGCAGCAGAACCTCCCTGCTCCTATACTCAAATCCTCTTGCTATGAATGCTAACATACCATTTTGTGTCTATCTTCGATTTTAACCAGCATCTGCAGTTTTATTCCTACGCGGAACTGTTCCTCTGCTACACTGTTCTACATTCTATGCTTGAATGAAAATACTCAGCTGAGCAGGCACCAACTGGTGAGAGAGAAACAGAGCTTACATTTCAGGACAATGAATAAAGATTCACTCAGAAGTTCACTCAGGCAGTGCAGCGTAGGTTCACGAGATTGATTCCTGGGATGGTGGGACTGTCATATGAGGAAAGACTGGGCTTATATTCACTGGAGTTTAGAAGGATGAGAGGTGATATTATAGAAACATATAGAATTATAAAAGGACTGGACAAGCTAGATAATAGACAATAGACAATAGACAATAGGTGCAGGAGGAGGCCATTCGGCCCTTCGAGCCAGCACCGCCATTCAATATGATCATGGCTGATCATTCTCAATCAGTACCCCGTTCCTGCCTTCTCCCCATACCCCCTGACTCCGCTATCCTTAAGAGCTCTATCTAGCTCTGTCTTGAATGCATTCAGAGAATTGGCCTCCACTGCCTTCTGAGGCAGAGAATTCCACAGATTCACAACTCTGATGCAGGAAAAATGTTCCCAATGTTGGGCGAGTCCAGAACCAGGGGCCACACACAGTCTTAGAATAAAGGGGAGGCCATTTAAAACTGAGGTGAGAAGAAACTTTTTCACCCAGAGAGTTGTGAGTTTGTGGAATTCTCTGCCGCAGAGGGCAGTGGAGGCCAATTCACTGGATGGATTTAAGAGAGAGTTAGATAGAGCTCTAGGGGCTAGTGGAATCAAGGGATATGGGGAGAAGGCAGGCACGGGTTACTGATTGTGGATGATCAGCCATGATCACAGTGAATGGCGGTGCTGGCTCGAAGGGCCAAATGGCCTCCTCCTGCGCCTATTGTCTATGACTATGTCCAGTAAACTGCAGGTGCTGCAATCTTGAGGGAAAACGAAAAGTGCTGGAGGAACTCTGCAAGTCAAGCAACATTTGTGGAGCAATTGGACAGTCGACATTTTGGGTCAGGACCCTTCTTTAGACTGTGAAGTTGAAGTTGAGTTTCTGTCTCTATCGTTGCTGCCCAATTTACAGAATGTTTCTTGTGTTTTCTCTTTGCTTTTCTCCGTCAGAGAGGGTCAAAGGGGATGTTATTTACTATCTCGCTTATCCAGATCGCTTTTCTCCACACAGCCTGTATCCAACTCGCTGTGAAAAGGTGCAACCAGCCTTGAATCAATATCCTTTGATGCATTTATGTTCCCCATGAACGATTCTCCCTGTCTCTCTCTCTCTCTCTCTCTCTCTCTCTCTCTCTCTCTCTCTCTCTCTCTCTCTCTCTCTCTCTCTCTCTCTCTCTCTCTCTCTCTCTCTCCAGCAAGCCAAGCTCCAGATCTTGTGCACTTCTTACGCCTGAGTTCTCCCCCCGAGTTCAGCCACTGAGAATCTTTTAACGTGTTTGCCATATCTCACCCTTGCAACCTTTACAAAGCCTTTACAAACGCTGATTTGTGCTTTGCCAACCAATTTTTTTCTTTACAGCATCATTTGAAAAATCACATGAGTGGAATAGATCGGGCAGACGCACAGAGTCTCTTGCCCAGAGTAGGGGAATTAAGGACCAAAGGACATAGGTTCAAGGTGAGGGGGAGAAGATTTAATAGGAATCCGAGGGGTGAACCAGCATCTGCAGTTATTTTCCTACACAAGCTGTCACAGGAGGTAGTTGAGGCTGGGTCTATCCCATCATTTAAGAAACAGTTGGACAGGTACATGGATAGGACAGGTTTGGAGGGATATGGACCAAGCACAGGCAGGTGGGACTAGGGTAACTGGGACATTGTTGGCCGGTGTGGGCAAGTTGGGCCGAAGGGCCTGTTTCCACGCTGTATCACTCTATGACTCTATAAGAACATAAGCAATAGCAGCAAAATTAGGCCATTCGGCCCATCAAGTCTACTCCCCCATTCAATCATGGCTGATCTATATTTCCTTCTCAACCTGGATGAATTTAAGAGAGAGTTAGATAGAGCTCTTGGGGATAGTGGTATCAAGGGATCTGGGGAGAAGTTGGGCACAGGTTACTGATTGTGGATGATCAGCCATGAGCAAGAGGCCATTTGGCCCTTCGAGCCAGCACCGCCATTCATTGTGATCATGGCTGATCATCCACAATCAGTAACCCGTGCCTGCCTTCTCCCCATACCCCTTGATTCCACTAGCCCCTAAAGCTCTATCTAACTCTCTTTTAAATTAAACCAGTGAATCGGCCTCCACTGCCCTCAGTGGCAGCGAATTCCACAAATTCACAACTCTCTGGGTGAAAAAGTTTTTCCTCATCACAGTGTTAAATGGCCTCCCCTTTATTCTTAGAATAAAGGATGGTGTCAGTGTGCGGGGATCGCTGGGCGGCTCGGTCTCGGTCGGCCGAAGGGACCTGTTTCCGCGCTGGATCTCTGAAGCTAAAAAAAACACAATAAAAGCTTGGCATTGTGACCAGCACAGACACTGGAATTTAGACGGATGAGAGGGGATCTTATCGAAACGTATAAGATTATTAAGGGGTTGGACACATTAGAGGCAGGAAACATGTTCCCAATGTTGGGGGAGTCCAGAACAAGGGGCCACAGTTTAAGAATAAGGGGTAGGCCATTTAGAACGGAGATGAGGAAAAACTTTTTCAGTCAGAGAGTTGTGAAGGTGTGGAATTCTCTGCCTCAGAAGGCAGTGGAGGCCAATTCTCTGAATGCATTCAAGAGAGAGCTAGATAGAGCTCTTAAGGATAGCGGAGTCAGGGGGTATGGGGACAGGGCAGGAACGGAGTACTGATTGTGAATGATCAGCCATGATCACGTTGAATGGCGGTGCTGGCTCGAAGGGCCGAATGGCCTCCTCCTGCACCTATTGTCTATTGTCTATTGTGGGCCGAAGGGCCTGTTGCTGTTCTGTGCTGTTCGATGGGAGGCACGGCTTGTGATCTTGATGGGACTTATTGGATTTGCCCAGCAGCTAATGTGCTTTTTCTCAACAAACAGGATGAATCGTAAGCTGATCTAAAGCCTTTTATGCGTTTGGCGTGATAGAATTTGTCAGGTTCACTTGACTTCCATCCCACCAGTCACGTTCTGGCCTCTGTTACTGGAATCGACGAGTATCAGAAACTTTGTATTGTGTAAATCGCATTTGTCAGCTTAGTTATGGATTGGCCAGTCAGGCGATTACTCTGTGACGGAGAAGGAACACTAAGTATTGGACTTGTGCACAATATTGACATCCGAGAACGGCTTCATACCATTAATTACAAACACATAGAACTAAATATGAATCACACAGCTCGGGGAAACGATAAATTCATTAGGCAAGTACTTTCTGGCAGTAAGGGCGGTCACGGTGGCGCAGCGGTAGAGTTGCCGCCTTACAGCGAATGCAGCGCCGGAGACACGGGTTCCATCCAGACTACGGGCGCCGTCTGTACGGAGTTTGTACGTTCTCCCCGTGACCTGCGTGGGTTTTCTCCGAGATCTTCGGTTTCCTCCCATAGTTCAAAGGCGTGCAGGTTTGTAGGTTAATTGGCTTGGTATACATGTAAAAACTGTCCCTAGTGGGTGTAGGATAGTGTTAGTGTGCGGGGATCGCTGGGCGGCGTGGATCCGGTGGGCCGAAGGGCCTGTTTCCGCGCTGTATCTCTAAACTAAAATAGGATACAGACTTTAGACTTTAGACTTTGGAGATACAGCGTAGAAACAAGCCCTTCAGCCCACTGAGTCTGTGCCCATCCAGTTCAGTTCAGTTTATTGTCACGTGTACTGAGGTACAGTGAAAAGCTTTTGTTGCGTGCTAACCAGTCAGCGGAAAGACAATACATGATTACAATCGAGCCGTCCACAGTGTACAGATACATGATAAAGGAATAACGTTTAGTGCAAGGTAAAGCCAGCAAAGTCCGATCAAAGATAGGCCGAGGGTCAGCTTGTCCAAGGATAACGGGCGCTGTGGGACGGAGTTTGTACGTTCTCCCCGTGACCTGCGTGGGTTTTCTCCGGGTGCGTCCAGTTTCCTGCCACACTCCAAAGATGTGCAGGTTTGTAGGTTAATTGGCTTCGGTAGAAAAATGTAAATTGTCCCTAGTGTGTGTGGGATAGTGTTAGTGTGCGGGGATCGCTGGTCGGTGTGGACTCGGTGGGCCGATGGGCCTTTTTCGTGCTGTATCTCTAAACTAAACTAGTCCGAAGAAGGGTCTCGACTCGAAACCCATTCCTTCTCTCCAGAGATGCTGCCTGACCCGCTGAGTTACTCCAGTGCTCTGTGAAACGTCACCTATCCATGTTCTCCACAGATGCTGCCTGACCCGCTGAGTTACTCCAGCATTTTGTGGCTACCTTCGATTTAAACCAGCATCTGCAGTTATTTTTTTTCCTTTGCAATATTTTTCTTTTGAGCTCCTGTTCGGAGAATACAACTGGCGATATTTTTAGTCAAACCGAGTTTCATAAGTGGGTCATAAGTTCATAAGTGATAGGAGCAGAATTAGGCCATTTGGCCCATCAAGTCTACTCCGCCATTCAATCATGGCTGATCTTTCTTTCCCTTTCAACCCCATTCTCCTGCCTTCTCCCCGTAACCCCTGACACCCGCACTGATCAAGAATCTATCTATCTCTGCCTTAACATAGAAACATAGAAAATAGGTGCAGGAGGAGGCCATTCGGCCCTTCGAGCCTGCACCGCCATTCAATATGATCATGGCTGATCATCCAACTCAGTAACCCGTACCTGCCTTCTCTCCATACCCCCTGATCCCTTTAGCCACAAGGGCCACATCTAACTCCCTCTTAAATATAGCCAATGAACTGGCCTCAACAACCTTCTGTGGCAGAGAATTCCACAGATTCACCACTCTCTGTGTGAAAAAAAACTTTCTCATCTCGGTCCTAAAAGACTTCCCCCTTATCCTTAAACTGTGACCCCTTGTTCTGGACTTCCCCATCATCGGGAACAATGTTGTTTAAAATATTGTTTAATATAAAAGGCGTTTTGTGGGAAAGCTGGGTTTATATTGTATCTTTATTTTGACAGAGTGATGATTAGGACAATTTCATACGGTTTGTGGATGATTACAATTCACTTGTGAATCTCGCTTTGTGTAAATAACATTTAAAATAATCATCAATCGGTGACGAAGCTTGTTATCTGTGTAATTCAACGATATTCCCTTTCATCAAATTGCAGGCTGATTATATAACAAACTGATATTGTGATGGCTTACACTGATATAATAGAAATATCATTATTCAACATTCTCTTGAAACACAATAAAGTAGTTATCCTTTTGTATTCTTTGAAGAATGTGAAAGCAGTAGATCTGTGACTCCCTTCTGAAGTCTGCAGAACAATAGACAATAGACAATAGGTGCAGGAGGAGGCCATTCGGCCCTTCGAGCCAGCACCGCCATTCACCGTGATCATGGCTGATCATCCACAATCAGTACCCCGTTCCTGCCTTCTCCCCATACCCCCTGACTCTGCTATCCTTAAGAGCTCTATCTAGCTCTCTCTTCAAAGCATCCAGACAATTGGCCTCCACTGCCTTCTGAGGCAGAGAATTCCACAGATTCACAACTCTCTGAATGAAAAAGATTTTCCTCATTTTTGGAGTTTGTGGGCCGAAGGGCCTGTTGCTGTTCTGTGCTGTTCGATGGGAGGCACGGCTTGTGATCTTGATGGGACTTATTGGATTTGCCCAGCAGCTAATCTGCTTTTTCTCAACAAACAGGATGAATCGTAAGCTGATCTAAAGCCTTTTATGCGTTTGGTGTGATAGAATTTGTCAGGTTCACTTGACTTCCATCCCACCAGTCACGTTCAGGCCTCTGTTACTGGAATCAACGAGTATCAGAAACTTTGTATTGTGTAAATCGCATTTGTCAGCTTAGTTATGGATTGGCCAGTCAGGCGATTACTGTGTGACGGAGAAGGAACACTAAGTATTGCACTTGTGCACAATATTGACATCCGAGAACGGCTTCATACCATTAATTACAAACACATTGAACTAAATATGAATCACACAGCTCGGGGAAACGATAAATTCATTAGGCAAGTACTTTCTGGCAGTAAGGGCGGTCACGGTGGCGCAGCGGTTGTGTTGCCGCCTTACAGCGAATGCAGCGCCGGAGACACGGGTTCCATCCAGACTACGGGCACCGTCTGTACGGAGTTTGTACGTTCTCCCCGTGACCTGCGTGGGTTTTCTCCGAGATCTTCGGTTTCCTCCCATAGTTCAAAGGCGTGCAGGTTTGTAGGTTAATTGGCTTGGTATACATGTAAAAACTGTCCCTAGTGGGTGTAGGATAGTGTTAGTGTGCGGGGATCGCTGGGCGGCGTGGATCCGGTGGGCCGAAGGGCCTGTTTCCGCGCTGTATCTCTAAACTAAAATAGGATACAGACTTTAGACTTTAGACTTTGGAGATACAGCGTAGAAACAAGCCCTTCAGCCCACTGAGTCTGTGCCCATCCAGTTCAGTTCAGTTTATTGTCCCGTGTACCGAGGTACAGTGAAAAGCTTTTGTTGCGTGCTAACCAGTCAGCGGAAAGACAACACGTGATTACAATCGAGCCGTCCACAGTGTACAGATACATGATAAGGGAATAACGTTTAGTGCAAGGTAAAGCCAGCAAAGTCCGATCAAAGATAGGCCGAGGGTCAGCTTGTCCAAGGATAACGGGCGCTGTGGGACGGAGTTTGTACGTTCTCCCCGTGACCTGCGTGGGTTTTCTCCGGGTGCGTCCAGTTTCCTGCCACACTCCAAAGATGTGCAGGTTTGTAGGATAATTGGCTTCGGTAGAAAAATGTAAATTGTCCCTAGTGTGTGTGGGATAGTGTTAGTGTGCGGGGATCGCTGGTCGGTGTGGACTCGGTGGGCCGATGGGCCTGTTTTCGTGCTGTACCTCTAAACTAAATTAGTCCGAAGAAGGGTCTCGACTCGAAACCCATTCCTTCTCTCCAGAGATGCTGCCTGACCCGCTGAGTTACTCCAGTGCTCTGTGAAACGTCACCTATCCATGTTCTCCAGAGATGCTGCCTGACCCGCTGAGTTACTCCAGTGCTCTGTGAAACGTCACCTATCCATGTTCTCAAGAGATGCTGCCTGACCCGCTGAGTTACTCCAGCATTTTGTGGCTACCTTCGATTTAAACCAGCATCTGCAGTTATTTTTTTTCCTTTGCAATATTTTTCTTTTGAGCTCCTGTTCGGAGAATACAACTGCCGATATTTTTAATCAAACCGAGTTTCATAAGTGGGTCATAAGTTCATAAGTGATAGGAGCAGAATTAGGCCATTCGGCCCATCAAGTCTACTCCGCCATTCAATCATGGCTGATCTATCTTTCCCTTTCAACCCCATTCTCCTGCCTTCTCCCCGTAATCCCTGACACCCGCACTGATCAAGAATCTATCTATCTCTGCCTTAACATAGAAACATAGAAAATAGGTGCAGGAGTAGGCCATTCGGCCCTTCGAGCCTGCACCGCCATTCAATATGATCATGGCTGATCATCCAACTCAGTAACCCGTACCTGCCTTCTCTCCATACCCCCTGATCCCTTTAGCCACAAGGGCCACATCTAACTCCCTCTTAAATATAGCCAATGAACTGGCCTCAACTACCTTCTGTGGCAGAGAATTCCACAGATTCACCACTCTCTGTGTGAAAAAAACCTTTCTCATCTCGGTCCTAAAAGACTTCCCCCTTATCCTTAAACTGTGACCCCTCGTTCTGGACTTCCCCATCATCGGGAACAATGTTGTTTAAAATATTGTTTAATATAAAAGGCATTTTGTGGGAAAGCTGGGTTTATATTGTATCTTTATTTTGACAGAGTGATGATTAGGACAATTTCATACGGTTTGTGGATGATTACAATTCACTTGTGAATCTCGCTTTGTGTAAATAACATTTAAAATAATCATCAATTGATGACGAAGCTTGTTATCTGTGTAATTCAACGATATTCCCTTTCATCAAATTGCAGGCTGATTATATAACAAACTGATATTGTGATGGCTTACACTGATATAATGGAAATATCATTATTCAACATTCTCTTGAAACACAATAAAGTCGTCATCCTTTTTGTATTCTTTGAAGAATGTGAAAGCAGTAGATCTGTGACTCCCTTCTGGTCTGCAGAACAATAGACAATAGACAATAGGTGCAGGAGGAGGCCATTCGGCCCTTCGAGCCAGCACCGCCATTCACCGTGATCATGGCTGATCATCCACAATCAGTACCCCGTTCCTGCCTTCTCCCCATACCCCCTGACTCTGCTATCCTTAAGAGCTCTATCTAGCTCTCTCTTCAAAGCATCCAGAGAATTGGCCTCCACTGCCTTCTGAGGCAGAGAATTCCACAGATTCACAACTCTCTGGGTGAAAAGGTTTTTCCTCATCTCAGTTCTAAATGGCCCACCCCCTATTCTTAAACTGTGGCCCCTGGTTCTGGACTCCCCCAACATCGGGAAAAAGATTCCTGCCTCTAACGTGTCCAACCCCTTAATAATCTTATACGTTTCGATAAGATCTCCTCCCATCCTTCTAAATTCCAGCGTGTACAAGCCCAGTCGCTCCAGTCTTTCAAGTCTAGCCTGTCCAATCCCTTAATAATCTTATATGTTTCAATAAGATCCCCTCCCATCCTTCTAAATTCCGGAGTATACAGGCCCAGTCGCTCCAGAACAATTCTTCTTTAGTGTTAAAGGTAACTTGAGTTTGATTTGAAGATAATCTATGTATAGTATTATTCAATCTGATTCGACAGCATGTGTAACAAAGCTAATCATGCGTTGATGATAGAAGTTGGGAGGTCATGTTGCAGTTGTGCAAGACGTTGGTGAGGCCGCATTTAGAGTGTTGTGTTCAGTTCCAGGCACCATGTTATAGAAAAGATATTGTCAATCTGGAAAGGGTTCAGAGATGATTTACGAGGATGAGACTTGTCGGTGTGAGCTACAGGGAGAGGTTGAGTAGACGGGGCTCTATTCCATGGAGCACAGGAGGATGAGGGGGGATCTTATAGAGGTGTACAAAATCATGAGAGGAATAGATAGGGTAGATGCACAGAGTCTCTTGCCCAGAGTAGGGGAATCGAGGACCAGAGGACATGGGTTTAAGTTGAAGGGGAAAGATTTAATAGGAATCTGAGGCGCAACTTTTCCACACAGAGGGTGGTGGGTGTATGGGTGTAGAGTGTAGATGGGATGTGGGCAAGTTGGGCCAAAGGGCCTGTTTCCATGCTGTATGGACTCTATGACTCTATAAAGTATAGTTTTTCTGCAGATAGGTTCGCACGCAACAAAACCTTTTCACTGTACCTCAGTACATGTGACAATAAACTAAAATAAACTACACTAATAAACCTGAACGGAAAGACATGCATAGGTGATGTTTCACAGAGTGCTGGAGTAACTCAGCGGGTCAGGCAGCATCTCTGGAGAGAAGGAATGGGTGATGTTACAGGTTGAGACCAGACCTCTGTTTCTTGATTACTTTCAGATGTTTTTTTAAAAATTCATCTTCCTGTCATTCAACAAAATTAACGTGATTAAAATGCCTTTGTCATTTACAAGAATGAATCAGAGTTGGCAATTTATAAAAGTGTTATTGTATAATCACGCAATGTCAGTTTGTAACAATGGCTGTAACTATTCATAGATAATTGGATCTGGATAGGTGTTAATGCTTAAATGACAATCACATCGCTCTATAACTGTATTGGAAGGAACTGCAGATGCTGCCTTACACCGAAGATAAACACAAAAAGCTGGAGTAACTCAGCGGGTCAGGCAGCATCTCTGGAGAGAAGGAATGGGTGACGTTTCAGGTCGAGACCCTTCTTCAGACCTTACACTTCCATATCTCTAGACTACCTCTACCGTGACTCTCAGTCTGAAGAAGGGTCTCGACCCGAAACATCACCCATTCCTTCTCTCCAGAGATGTTGCTCAGCGGGTCAGGCAGCATCTGTGGAGAACATGGATAGGTGACGTTTCACAGAGTGCTGGAGTAACTCAGCGGGTCAGGCAGCATCTGTGGAGAACATGGATAGGTGACGTTTCACAGAGTGCTGGAGTAACTCAGCGGGTCAGGCAGCATCTGTGGGGAACATGGATAGGTGACGTTTCACAGAGTGCTGGAGTAACTCAGCGGGTCAGGCAGCATCTGTGGGGAACATGGATAGGTGACGTTTCGGGTCGGGACCCTTCTTCAGTTCCTGCAGCTTCATTACATTTTGTCACATTTCATTTCACAAGTTCGTATCCCTTATAATAAGGATTGCTACAGGTTTGTCCAAGCAAGTCCATCACTTATGTTCGGTTTAGCAGTGTCCCCTGCCATTAAGATTGAGCATTGATTTAACTTTGCAGACATTTCCCTGTTTTCCGTAATTAATTCCCATCTCACCCAACAGGATTCCTCCACCTACCTTAGCTATCACCCCTCTGTGATATATTCAAAGAAGCTTTTAGTTTTTAGTTTTGTTTAGAGATACAGAGCAGACACATGCCCTTCGGCCTACTGAGTCCGCGCCGACCAGCGATCCCGCGCACACACACGATCTTACACACACTGCCCTTGTCCCGTATTAGGCCCGGGGGTGCTGTAGGCCCGGACGCTGTAGGCCAGGACGCTGTAGGCCCGGACACTGTAGGCCCGGACACTTTAGGCCCGGACACTGTAGGCCCGGACACTAAAGGCCCGGACACTGTAGGCCCGGACACATTAGGCCCGGATACTGTAGGCCCGGACACTAAAGGCCCGGACACTGTAGGCCCCGACGCTGTAGGCCCGGACGCTGTAGGCCCGGACGCTGCAGGCCCGGACACTGTAGGCCCGGACACTGTAGGCCCGGACACTGTAGGCCCCGATGCTGTAGGCCCGGACGCTGTAGGCCCGGACACTGTAGGCCCGGACGCTGTAAGCCCGGACACTGTAGGCCCGGACACTGTAGCCCCGGACGCTGTAGGCCCGGATGCTGTAGGCCCCAACACTGTAGGGCCCGACATTTTAGGTCCCGACAGTTTAGGCCCCGACACTCTAGCTTTCCGACATTTTAGCTCTGGACAGTGTAGGCCCGGAGGCCCGGGTGCCGCCTAACGGAGGTTGCGTAGCAACCCGCCTCCCGGCCCGGGCGGCCGCCATTGGTGGAGCGGGAGCACATGGTCGCTGGCTGGGTGAGGTCACGTGGGGTGCGGGGCGGTGACGTCACCTTGTCCCGTACTTGGGAGTGAGATAGTTGGCAAACCCCAACCCCAATGGCATCTGAGATTGTATTGTGAATCAAAATTGTGAGCCATCCTTTCTTTCAGCTGGAGAAGCATTGGAGTATTGCGGTTTAATGAGCCTGTCTGTCACACGCCTGCCTGCAACATTGACAGTCTCTCAGGTGGCAGCACCACAGAGAGATTTGCTCATGTGTAAACAGCCATTGGATGAACTCTGCCAAACATTCTAGATAGCTTTCCGCTGACTGGCCACTTTCTGTCAAGTTGTATTTTTTTCTCTCTCTGTGTAGTCCACTCACAGCGCCGGAGATCCGGGTTCCATCCCGACTACGGGTGCTGTCTGCACGGAATAATAGACAATAGACAATAGGTGCAGGAGGAGGCCATTCGGCCCTTCGATCCAGCAACGCCATTCAATGTGATCATGGCTGATCATTCTCAATCAGTACCCCGTTCCTGCCTTCTCCCCATACCCCCTGACTCCGCTATCCTTAAGAGCTCTATCTAGCTCTCTTTTGAATGCATTCAGAGAATTGGCCTCCACTGCCTTCTGAGGCAGAGAATTCCACAGATTCACAACTCTCTGAATGAAAAAGATTTTCCTCATTTTTGGAGTTTGTACGTTGCGGAGTTTGTACGTTCTCCCCGTGTCCTGCGTGGGTTTTCTCTGGGTGCTCCGGTTTCCTCCCACACTCCAAAGACGTACAGTGCGGGTTTGTAGGTTAATTGGCTTAGTATAAATGTAAATTGTCCCCAGTGTGTGTAGGATAGTGTTAGTGTGCGGGGATCGCTGGTCGGCGCGGACCCGGTGGGCCGAAGGGCCTGTTTCCGCGCTGTGTCTCTAAACTAAACTAAACTAAACTAAATTCTATCCTTCCTCAGATTATTTGGGATCTGTTTACCATCGCAGTGCGAAACCACACTCCTGATGCTTCCTGATAACCACCATTTCCCCAAACACTCTCACCAACCTCCACAGATACGCCACAGAAGGCATTTTATCAGGATGCATCACAGCTCGGTTTGGGAACAGCTCCATCCAAGACCGCAAGAAATCGCAGAGAATTTAGTATAGTTTGTTTTACTTTGGAGATACAGCGCGGAAACAGGCCCTTCGGCCCACACCGACCAGCGAGCCCCGCACACTAACACTATCCTACACACAAACCAGGGACAATTTACGATTCATACCAAGCCAATTAACCTACAAACCTGTACGTCCTTGGAGTGTGGGGGGGAAACCAAAGATCTCGGAGTTCACGGGGAGAACGTACAAACTCCGCGCAGACAGCACCCGTAGTCGGGATGGAACCCGGTTCCCCGGCGCTGTGAGGCAGCAACTCTACCACAAATGGTCCCAATGTTGGGGGAGTCCAGAACCAGGGGCCACACAGTCTAAGAATAAAGGGGAGGCCATTTAAAACAGAGGTGAGAAGACACGTTTTCACCCAGAGAGTTGTGAATTTGTGGAATTCTCTGCCACAGAGGGTAGTGGAGGCCAATTCACTGGATGAATTTAAAAGAGAGTTAGATAGAGCTCTAGGGGCTAGTGGAATCAAGGGATATGGGGAGAAGGCAGGCACGGGTTACTGATTGTGGACGATCAGCCGTGATCACAATGAATGGCGGTGCTGGCTCGAAGGGCCGAATGGCCTCCTCCTGCACCTATTGTCTATGTTCCTATGTTTCTATGTTTGCTGAGGAATCTCAAATCTCAAGCCAATTGCTACCTGGAAGACTGCAGAATATTGGAATCCTTCCAGGCCATTCTCATTTTTTCTTTTTTGCAAAGCAGATTATTTCTGGAAAGGCTTTCAGGGGAATGTCTGACTGTGTACTGAGCTGCAATCTGTCAGTGCCTCTGCACTAATGAGACTGGAGACATCAGGAGCAACAGGCATGCTTGAGCAAGGGGCTGTCAGCCCGGAGTATCCAGCGGTATTACCCGCTGCCACCCCAAGAGGCTCGCTGGACGATTAGCCAAATTGAACCGCACTTAGTTCTCGTGACCTGACAGTCGGAGCCAGCAAAACTGCTTCCGTTTGCACTTTTATTCAGAGGTCCCTGCAGGCAAGGCAGGTGCACCTACAGTAACTGAGTGTTTAGAGACACAGCCCAGAAACAGGCCCTTCCCCCCCCCCCCCCCCACCGTGCCCGCGCCGACCAGCGATCCCCACATGTTACCTCATCACCCAGAGAGTTGTGAATTTGTGGAACTCTCTGCCACAGAGGGCAGTGGAGGCCAAATCACTGGATGGATTTAAGAGAGAGTTAGATAGAGCTCTAGGGGCTAGTGGAATCAAGGGATATGGGGAGAAGGCAGGCACGGGTTACTGATTGTGGATGATCGGCCATGATCACAATGAATGGCGGTGCTGGCTCGAAGGGCCGAATGGCTTCCCCCTGCACCTATTTTCTATGTTTCTATTAACACTATCCTACACCCACTTGGGACAATTTTTTTACATTTATACCAAGCCAATTCACCCAACATACCTGCACGTCTTTGGAGTGTGGGAGGAGACCGATGATCTCGGAGAAAACCCACGCAGGTCACGGGGAGAACGTACAAACTCCGTACAGACAGCACCCGTAGTCGGGATGGAACCTGGGTCTCCGGCGCTGCATTCGCTGCCTATCAAACTGAACGTAACTGAATGCCCTGGAATTTTTTATGTTCTGGTTATTTTTTAAATTTGAGTTAACGGACTGCAATTTTGTATAAAAAGGTTTAGGTTTCCGTTTAGTTCAGTTTATTGTCACGTGTACCGAGGTACAGTGAAAAGCTTGTGCTGCGTGCTAACCAGTCAGCGGAAAGACAATACACGATTACAGTCGAGCCGTCCACAGTGTACAGATACATGATAAGGGAATAACGTTTAGTGCAAGGTAAAGCCAGCAAAGTCCGATCAAGGATAGTCCGAGGGTCACCAATGAGGTAGATAGTAGTTCAGCACTGCTCTCTGGTTGTGGTAGGATGGTTCAGTTGCCTGATAACAGCCGGGAAGAAACTGTCCCTGAATCTGGAGGTGTGCGTTTTCACACTTCTGTACCTCTTGCCCGATGGGAGAGGGGAGAAGAGGGAGTTGCCGGGGTGAGACTGGTCCTTGATTATGCTGCTGGCCTTGCCGAGGTTTGGAGGGATATGGAGCAAATGCTGGCAGGTGGGACCAGTGCAGCTGGGACATTTTTGTCCGGTGTGGGCAAGTTGAGTCGAAGGGCCTGTGCTGGAGTAACTCAGCAGGTCAGGCAGTATCTGTGGAGAACATGGATAGGTGATGTTTCACAGAGTGCTGGAGTAACTCAGCGGGTCAGGCAGCATCTGTGGAGGGGATCGTTGGGCGGCGCGGACCCGGTGGGCCGAGAGGGCCTGTTTCCGCGCTGTATCTCTGAACTAAAATTGAATGGCAACGTAGAAGACAGGAGTAAAATCTAATTTGAAAATTTCCCACTGTTGTAGTACCACAGCTCTAGGGGAACACAGCAAAACATTCCTGATGAAGAAAAGATGCAATGCTCGAAGGGGGAAACAAAAATAATGATTTTTCGTGGAACCACAGGCCGTGCCACCCCCAGGTTGTGTCTGTGCACAGGTCCACCAGCCGGGATTAAGTTATAGCCAACAAACCCTGGCATTGTAAAACTACGCATCGGCAATCTTGAAAGGTTTACAGAATCTAATTCCGTCTGTTGGACAAGATTTACGGCTCTTGCTTCACGGAAACGCTTCAACTAAATGTAATGCTAATCCAATTAAAGGCTTTCCAGCCTTCTTAAAAATGGGACATCTTCACTAGAGGAGACTCTGCAGAACATGATATGACAATAGACAATAGACAATAGGTGCAGGAGGAGGCCATTCGGCCCTTCGAGCCAGCACTGCCATTCAACATGATCATGGCTGATCATTCTCAATCAGTACCCCGTTCCTGCCTTCTCCCCATACCCCCTGACTCCGCTATCCTTAAGAGCTCTATCTAGCTCTCTCTTGAATGCATTCAGAGAATTGGCCTCCACTGCCTTCTGAGGCAGAGAATTCCACAGATTCACAACTCTCTGACTGAAAAAGTTTTTCCTCATCTCAGTTCTAAATGGCCTACCCCTTATTCTTAAACTGTGGCTCCTGTTTCTGGACTCCCCCAACATTGGGAACATGTTTCCTGCCTCTAACGTGTCCAACCCCTTATTAATCTTACACGTTTCGATAAGATCTCCTCTCATCCTAAATTCCAGTGTATACAAGCCTAGTCGCTCCAGTCTTTCAACATATGACAGTCCCACCTTTCCGGGAATTAACCTACGCTGCACACCCTCAATTTCCCTCCTTGGATAAATAATATGCATGTGCCTTATAATTTTGAAGCTTACAGAACATTATTCCATGGAGCGCAAGAGGATGAGGGGTGATCTTTATAGAAGTGTATAAAATCACGAGAGGAATAGATCGGGTAGACGCACAGAGTCTCTTACCCAGAGTAAGGGAACAGAGAACGAGAGGACATAGGTTCAAGGTGAGGGGGGAAAGATTTCATAGGAATCTGAGGGGTAACTTTTTTACACAGAGGGTGGTGGGTGTAGGGAACGGGCTGCCGGAGGAGGTAGTTGAGGCTGGGACTATCCCAATGTTTAAGTAACGTTTAGACAGGTACATGGAATTTAGAAGGATGAGAGGGGATCTTATAGAAACATGTAACATTTTTAAAGGATTAGACAAGCTAGATGCAGGAAAAATGTTCCCAATGTTGGGGGAGTCCAGAACCAGGGGTCACAGTTTAAGAATAAGGGGTAGGCCATTTAGGACGGAGATGAGGAAAAACTTTTTCAGACAGAGAATTGTGAATCTGTGGAATTCTCTGCCTCAGAAGGCAGTGGAGGCCAATTCTCTGGATGTATTTAAGAGAGAGTTAATGGCCTGTCCCACGTAGGCGATGTTAAGGTGACTGCCGGTGACTAGGCTGTGGCTGAACGTTGGCCGGGGTGTCGCGCGCGGGCGTGATCGTGAGGAGTCTTCAATGAATCGTAGCGGATCTCGGCGCGTCGCGGAAACATTTACCTGCTAGACATTTCTGTGCGGCAGCTGGCTTGTGGCCAGGTATGGCAGCTTATTGCGGGCGCTGTCTGTCGCACGCTGTCCCCAGGTTTGCTAGGTTGTCGCAGATGCGTTTAGAAGCACGTAATATTAAATTAAGAAAAGACATTTGAAGATACCAGAAGATAGTTTTGTTTAACCAGTTTATTTACCGTCCGGATATTTGACGGGTGGATTGGAGGCGACAGTTTGACGGTCAGGTAAGCGTGGGGATTTGGCGATGTTTCCGAAGACGGTGTAATCTCTTAGCCAGGCGCTAGTTTCACAAAGAAAGTGACTCGTGTCGACCTGACTCAGCATTGTCGTGGTCATTGTCGCGGTCATTGTCGTGGTCATTGTCGTGGTCATTGTCGTGGTCATTGTCGCGGTCATTGTCGTGGTCATTGTCGTGGTCATTGTCGTGGTCATTGTCGTGGTCATTGTCGTGGTCATTGTCGTGGTCATTGTCGTGGTCATTGTCGTGGTCATTGTCGTAGGGGAAAAGAAAATGTCGGCGATCTGCTACGACTTTGACGGTCGCCGGCAGTCGCCTTAAAAACCGCGTAACTGGGACAGGCCCTTAAAGCTACGCCCTTTAGTATTTACCATGTCCACCTCTGGGGAAAATGGTTCTGACTGTCCACCCTATCTATGCCTCTCATAATTTTATATTTATTTATTTAGAGATACAGCGCGGAAACAGGCCCTTCGGCCCACCGAGTCCGCGCCGCCCAGCGATCCCCGCACACTAACACTAACCTACACCCACTAGGGACATCTTTTACATTTTATACTCAGCCAATTAACCTACAATCCTGCACGTATTTGGAGTGTGGGAGGAAACCGAAGATTTCGAAGAAAACCCACGCAGGTCACGGGGAGAACGTACAAACTCCGTACAGATGGCGCCCGTAGTCAGGATCGAACCCGGGTCTCGGGCGCTGCATTCGCTGTAAGGTGGCAACTCTACCGCTGCGCCATCGTGCCGCCATATATACTTTGTCAGGGCGGATATGATATTTTTCCACTTGTAACCGTTCTTTTAAGACTAGTATTATTGAAGGGAAACGATTTGTAGGAGAATAAATAATTCCAGTAATTACAAATAGCAACTATCATTGACAGTTTTTACTTTTCACGGAATCAAGAACCAGAGGACATGGGTTTCGGGTGAGAGGGGAAAGATTTAGTTGGAACCTGACGGGCATCCTGAAGGCCAAACACAGTCAGGTGGGACTAGGGCGGCACGGTGGCGCAGCGGTAGAGTTGCTGCCTTACCGCGAATGCAGCGCCGGAGACCTGGGTTCCATCCCGATTACGGGCGCTGTCTGTACGGAGTTTGTACGTTCTCCCCGTGACCTGCGTGGGTTTTCTCCGAGATCTTCGGTTTCCTCCCACACTCCAAAGACGTGCAGGTTTGTAGGTTAATCGGCTTGGTGTAAATGTAAAACTTGTCCCTAGTGGGTGTAGGATAGTGTTAGTGTGCGGGGATCACTGGGCGGCGCGGACCCGGTGGGCCGAAGGGCCTGTTTCCGCGCTGTATCTCTAAACTAAACTAAACTAGACAGCACCCGTAGTCGGGATGGAACCCGGGTCTCTGGCGCTGCAAGCGTTGTAAGGCAGCAACTCTACCGCTGCGCCACCGCGACAATAATGTACCATCGAACCATATCTGGAGAGATCGTGCCACCTTCATCAGTCACTTTGAGTATCCCAGTCTGACAGGGACACACGCACAAATATATTGTACTATAAATAAAATATAACTAATACATAAATACCTCAAGATAATGAATGTTTACACCTGCATCAGCTGTTGGTTCTGAAACTGATTGAAAAGTTAATTAAATATTGACATAAAATTGATGTCATAAACGTTATTAATAATAAAATAGAAAGGCATGATAGTGTTGAGAAACAGCAGAGATTCATTTAATCAATGTGATATTAGCTCTTGCTGCACATCTTCATAAGTTCTAGAAGCAGAATTAGGCCACTCGGCCCATCAAGTCTACTCCGCCATTCAATCATGGCTGACCTATCTCTCCCTCTCAACCCCATTCTCCTGCCTTCTCCCCATAACCCCTGACACCCTGTTTGAACCTAATCAGTTCAATCAGATCGAGGCATAGAGTCTTATAGGGTGAATACACTGGAATTTAGAAGGATGAGAGGGGATCTTATCGAAACGTACAAGATTATTAAGGGGTTGGACACGTTAGAGGCAGGAAACATGTTCCCGATGTTGGGGGAGTCCAGAACCAGGGGCCACAGTTTAAGAATAAGGGGTAGGCCATTTAGAACGGAGATGAGGAAAAACTTTTTCAGTCAGAGAGTTGTGAATCTGTGGAATTCTCTGCCTCAGAAGGCAGTGGAGGCCAATTCTCTGAATGCATTCAAGAGAGAGTAGGATAGAGCTCTTAAGGATAGCAGAGTTAGGGGGTATGGGGAGAAGGCAGGAACGGGGTACTGATTGAGAATGATCAGCCATGATCACATTGAATGGCGGCGCTGGCTCGAAGGGCCGAATGGCCTCCTCCTGCACCTATTGTCGATTGTCTATTCGGCCCAACATGCCCATTCCTTCTTTCCCGAGATGCTGCCTGACCTGCTGGGTTACTCCAGCATTTTGTGTCTACCTCCCCTTACATGGGCTAAGACCTGACCAGCAAAGTCTTGTGTGGTTCCTTATGAATGTAAATCACACGTATATACTTTGACAATAGAGTTATAGTCATAGAGTGCCCAGCTTGCCCACACTGTCCAACATGCCCCATCTACACTCATCCCACCTGCCTGCGTTTGGCCCATATCCCTCCAAACCTGTCCTATCAGTTTAGAAGATTGAGGGGGATCTTATAGAAACTTACAATATTCTTAAGGGGTTGGACAGGCTAGATGCATGAAGATTGTTCCCGATGTTGGGGAAGTCCAGAACAAGGGGTCACAGTTTAAGGATAAGGGGGAAGTCTTCTAGGACCGAGATGAGAAAGTTTTTTTTCACACAGAGAGTGGTGAATCTGTGGAATTCTCTGCCACAGAAGGTAGTTGAGGCCACTTCATTGGCTATATTTAAGAGGGAGTTAGATGTGGCCCTTGTGGCTAAAGGGATCAGGGGGTATGGAGAGAAGGCAGGTACGGGATACTGAGTTGGATGATCAGCCATGATCATATTGAATGGCGGTGCAAGCTCGAAGGGCCGAATGGCCTACTCCTGCACCTATTTTCTATGTTTCTATGTTTTTTTCCATGTACCTGTCGAAATTTTTCTTAAACATTGCGATAGTCCCAGCCTCAACTACCTCCTCCGGCAGCTCGTTCCATACACCCACCACCCTCTGTGTGAAAAAGTTACCCCTCGGATTCCTATTAAATCTTTTCCCCTTCACCTTAAACCTATGTCCTATGGTTCTCGATTCCCTTAGTCTGGGCAAGTGACTGTGTTTTCCCAATCAATTCCCCTCGTGATCGTATACACATTTAGCCACACTGCCTCTCCGAAACACCTGCCAAAGTTTTCAGATTCCTTGAATGCTTGAAATAACTCTGACACTTAACATCTAATAGAAAAAATGTCATTAAAATATTTTCCATAATACAAAAAATAAAACACTCCAATAGAACAGGGCGGTCACAGTGGCGCAGCGGTAGAGTTGCCGCCTTACAGCGAATGCAGCGCCGGAGACCCGGGTTCCATCCCGACTACGGGCGCTGTCTGTGCGGAGTTTGTACGTTCTCCCCGTGACCTGCGTGGGTTTTCTCCAAGATCTTCGGTTTCCTCCCACACTCCAAAGACGTGCAGGTTTGTAGGTTAATTGACTGGGTAAATGTAAAAATTGTCCCTAGTGGGTGTAGGATAGTGTTAGTGTGCGGGGATCGCTGGGCGGCGCGGACCCGGTGGGCCGAAGGGCCTGTTTCCGCACTGTTTCTCTAAACTAGTTTATTGTCAAGTGTACCGAGGTACAGTGAAAAGTTTTTGTTGGTTTATACCAAATATAGACACAAAAAGCTGGAGTAACTCAGTGGGTCAGTCAACATCTCTGGAGAAAAGGAATGGGTGACGTTTCGGGTCGGAACCTTTCTTCTAACTATCGAGCCTATCTGTGCCTTTGATAATTTTATATAGAGGTACTTTTATCAGGACTCTATAGAAACGTATATAAAATTATAAAAGGACTGGACAAGCTCGATGCAGGAAAAATGTCCCCAATGTTGGGGGAGTCCAGAACCAGGGGCCACACAGTCTAAGAATAAAGGGGAGGCCATTTAAAACTGAGGACCCCATCACAGTGAGGGGGTGTTTGGAGTCACTGTGATGGACGTTTGTGTTGGGGTCATGTGTCTTGTGTTCTTTTTTGTGTGTGACCGTTATGTAGTTTCGTTCGGTACCTTGGTACCGAATGACAAATAAAGCTCTGTTGAACTGTTGAACTGTGAGAAGAAACTTTTTCACCCAGAGAGTTGTGACTTTGTGGAATTCTCTGCCACAGAAGGAGGTGGAGGCCAAATCACTGGATGAATTTAAGAGAGAGTTAGATAGAGCTCTAGGGGCTAGTGGAATCAAGGGATATGGGGAGAAGGCAGGCACGGGTTACTGATCGTGGATGATCAGCCATGATCACAATGAATGGCGGTGCTTGCTCGAAGGGCCAAATGGCCTCCTCCTGCACCTGTTTTCTATGTTTCTGTGTTTCTATGTTTCAATAAAACTCTCCGCTTTGTCTTGCAAAGTTCACAGCCTGGGAAATGAATGAATAATGGATGTAAAATTGGAGGTTGCTGTTCTTACAAAACAACAGAGGTTTTTTTGGCTGCATGAGTCAGATGTAAAGGTGTCTGCTCAAATTTTAGAATGCAGTGGTATTTACGCTGTTAATGATAGTAATTCACTTGTCTGCATAAAAAATCCACAGTTTAGTTTAAGTCTAAGTTTTGAGAAACAGCGCGAAAACAGGCCCTTCGGCCCACCGAGTCCGTGCCGACCAGCGATCCCCGCACACTAGCACTATCCTACACACACTAGGGATAATATACATTTACACCAAGCCAATTATTCTACAAACCTGCACGTCTTTGGAGTGTGGGAGGAAACCGGAGCACCTGGAGAAAACCCACGCAGGTGATGGGGAGAACGTACAAACTCCGTACAGACAGCACCCGTAGTCAGGATGGAACCCGGGTCTCCGGCGCTGTGAGGCAGCAACTCTACCGCTGCGCCACCGTGCCGCCCCAGTTGTCTTTGAAGAAGATTGAAGCAAAATGTGGGAAATTATTGTACACGGCAGCTAATTTCAATATCCATTCCTGCCTTCTCCCCATACCCCCTGACTCCGCTATCCATAAGAGCTTTATCCAGCTCTCTCTTGAATGCATTCAGAGAATTGGCCTCCACTGCCTTCTGAGGCAGAGAATTCCACAGATTCACAACTCTCTGACTGAAAAGGTTTTTCCTCATCTCAGTTCTAAATGGCCTACCCTTTATTCTTAAACTGTGGCCCCTTGTTCTGGACTCCCCCAACATTGGGAACATGTTTCCTGCCTCTAACGTGTCCAAAAAAGTAAACGTTAAGGCGAATTACCATTTACACCGCAGTGGAATGTCAAAAGAATTTCTGGCAGTCAAAAAGGCACGCAAGATTCTAAATAACAGAAAATTATTACCTGTGCGTTTCAAAGCTGCAGAAATGTCCTTGCTATTTCTGGCAGCATAGTTAATAAGGCGTTCTAATATAATCCTGCAGCTCCATCAGTAAGTTAAACATGAATGGGCAAATGATGGGCATTATATTGTAATTCAAGTTTTTTTAATCCTGAGCAAAAATTGAACCCTTTGCACATTCCTGACGAATGAACAAATTCCATCAACGGATTTTGCAGGAAATGCCTCTTTGCCTCATTGCAAAAGGATCAATAGATGGTTTGAAAGATACAGCAGGGAAACAGAAGAAGGACAAAGAAACCACAGATTCCTGCCGCCTCACAGCGCCGGAGACCCGGGTTCCATCCCGACTACGGGCGCTCTCTGCACGGTTTATACGTTCTCCCCGTGACCTGCGTGGGTTTTCTCCGGGTGCTCCGGTTTCCTCCCACACTCCAAAGACGTGCAGGTTTGTAGGTTAATTGACTTTGGGAAAATTGTAAATTGTCCCTGGTGTGTGTGGGATAGTGTTAGTGTGCGGGGATCGCTGGTCGGCGCGGACCCGGTGGGCCGAAGGGCCTGTTTCCGCGCTGTATCTCTAAAACAAAGTCCTCGCCAACCTTCGATCACCCGTTCACACTAGTTCCATCTCATCCCACTTTCTCATCCGCTCCCTAAACACTGGGGGCAATTTACAGAGACCGATTAATCTGCAAACCCACACGTCTTTGGAGTGTGGGAGGAAACCGGAGCACCCGGAGAAAACCCACGCGGGTCACGGGGAGACCGTACAAACTCCGTACAGACGGCGCCCGTAGTCGGGATGGAACCCGGATCTCTGAGGAGAAAGTGGGATAACGTAGAACCGGTGTGAACGGGTGATCGACGGTCAGCGTGGACTCGATGGGCCGAAGGGCCTGTTTCCATACTGCATCTCAAAATCAAAACTCTGCTTAAAATAGCATTGACTGCAGCAGACTTCATTCCTGGTGCTTTGTACTTGTTTACTGAAATCTAGGAAAAAACTGCAGATGCTGGTTAAAATCGAAGGTAGACAAAAAATGCTGGAGTAACTCAGCGGGTCAGGCAGCATCTCTGGAGAGAAAGAATGGGCGACGTTTCGGGTCAAAACCCTTCTTCAGACTGATGTCAGGGGAGGGGCAAGGGAACCTGTGTCCTCTGGTCCTCGATTCCCCTACTCTGGGCAAGAGACACCATGCATCTACCCGATCTATTCCTCTCATGATTTTGTACACCTCTATAAGATCTCCCCTCATCCTCCTGCGCTCCATGGAATAGAGACCCAGCCTACAAAACCTCTCCCTGTAGCTCACACCCTCTAGTCCTGGCAACATCCTCGTAAATCTTCTCTGAACCCTTTCAAGCTTCACAACATCTTTCCTGTAACATGGTGCCCAGAACTGAACACAATATTCTAAATGTGGTATACAATAGCTGACGATAAATACCTCTAGATAACGTGTTCTCTTCACAGTGCAGTCACAAATCACAGATTAGTGGCAATTGGTGTTTATCATTGATTGAATATAACCACTTTGTCTCAAAGCAAACCTGGTTTGTGACAAAATCATTGTTCATTGATATTTTCCAGACATTTAAGATGTCAAAAATAGCTCATGATGCCGTGGTTTTTGGAAACAGTACATGTGTACTGGCTCCGCTATAACGTTAAAAGCTAGATTTACTTCGCGAGGTGTTGCATTTTGAGAAGCTTCACATGGGCGTAGGGTTTGTCAACCGTCCCGTATTAGCCGGGACATCCACTATTTTGGGCTAAATTTGTTTGTCCCGTATGGGACCGCCCTTGTCCCGTATTAGGCCCGGGGGGGCGCTGTAGGCCCGGATGCTGTAGGCCCGGATGCTATAGGCCCGGACGCTGTAGGCCCGGACGCTGTAGGCCCGGACGCTGTAGGCCCGGATGCTGTAGGCCTGGATGCTGTAGGCCCGGATGCTGTAGGCCCGGATGCTGTAGGCCCGGATGCTGTAGGCCCGGATGGTGTAGGCCCGGACGCTGTAGGCCCGGACGGTGTAGGCCCGGACGCTGTAGGCCCGGACGCTGTAGGCCCGGACGGTGTAGGCCCGGATGCTGTAGGCCCGGATGCTGTAGGCCCGGACGCTGTAGGCCCGGACGCTGTAGGCCCAGACGCTGTAGGCCCCGGTGCTAATTTTTACATTTTTACCAAGCCAATTAACCTACAAACCTGCACGTCTTTGGAGTGTGGGAGGAAACCGAAGATCTCGGAGAAAACCCACACAGGTCATGGGAGAACGTACAAACTCCGTACAGACGGCACCCGTAGTCGGGATGGAACCCGGGTCTCCGGCGCTGCATTCGCTGTAAAGCGGCAACTCCACCGCCTCGCCACCGTGACCGCCCACCGTGACTTTGGATCTGAGAGATCCAAGAATTTAGGCTCAGACTTGACACATTCTGCATTGGCAAACTTAGTAATCGTTTAATTTATTGTTTCAAATGATATCACTCTGGATATTGTTAGCAATGTTCACTGTATCATAATTATATAAGACCAAGTTATGAAGAAAGCAATATCAACGACAAGATTAACATCCGATCAACATCGCAACCAAATTAATAGTCAATTCATAAGTCTGTAAATTCATTTTATCGGATCAAAATTAGGCCATTCGGCCCATCAAGTCTACACTGCCATTCAAGCATGGCTGATCTATCTCTCCCTCCTAACCCCATTCTCCTGCCTTCTCCCCTGACACCCGCACTAATCAAGAATCTATCTATCTCTGCCTTAAAAATATCCACTGACTTGACCTCCACAGCCGTCTGTGGTAATGAATTAATTCATCGAAACGCACAATGAACGAAGTATAGTGCAAAGTGTAAGTACAATGCCACCCCCATCTCCCCCCCTCCACAAAACCTGCAACCACAATTTAATTTATTCTTGAATGAAAATGAAAGATAAACTCACAGGTGTTGCCTGGCACTGATCCCAGGTGTTATCGAGCGATTATTGATTGGAGTTTCTGTGGGGAGAAAGTCACAGTGATGAAATGAACAGCAACTGAACAGCAACTTTACAATTTCGTTTTCAGTTTTTAGATTTAGAGATACAGCGCGGAAACAGGCCCTTCGGCCCACCGGGTCCGCGCCGACCAGCGATCCCCGCACACTAACACTATCCTACACACACTAGGGACAATTTTTACATTTACACCAAGCCAATTAACCTACAAACCTGCACGTCTTTGGAGAGTGGGAGGAAACCGAAGATATGGGAGAAAACCCACGCAGGTCACGGGGAGAACGTACAAACTCCGTACAGACGGCGCCCGTAGTCGGGATGGAACCCGGGTCTCCGGCGCTGCATTCGCTGTAAGGCGGCAACTCTACCGCTGCACCACCGTGACCGTCCAGTCCCTGCCTCAACTAGCTCCTCCGGCAGCTCATTTCAGTCAGAGAGTTGTGAATCTGTGAAATTCTCTTCCTCAGAAGGCAGTGGAGGCCAATTCTCTGAATGCATTCAAGAGAGAGCTAGATAGAGCTCTTAGGGATAGTGGAGTCAGGGGGTATGGGGAGAAGGCAGGAACGGGGTACTGATTGAGAATGATCAGCCATGATCACATTGAATGGCAGTGCTTGCTCAAAGGGCCGAATGGCCTCCTCCTGCACCTATTGTCTATTGTCTATTGTCATACACCCACCACCCTTTGTGTGAAAAGGTTACTCCTCAGGTTTCAATCAAATCTTTCCTCCCCTCACCTTAAACCTACGTATGTCCTCTGGTTTTCGTGTCCCCTACTCTGGGTAAAAGGGTTGGCATTGACAGCTTGCATCGATGTGTCTGTTTCTGTGCTGAATGACTGCAACTCGAGACATGAGTGATGTTGAAGCAAGTGGCCAGTATACCGAACACATTCTCAGTGAAAAACGTGTACCTCAGGTTCCTGTTAAATCTTGCCCCTCTCACCTTAAACCTGTGTCCTCTGGTTTTCGATTCCCCTACTCTGGGCAAGAGACTTCACCCTATCTATTCAATAGACAATAGATAATAGACAATAGGTGCAGGAGTAGGCCATTTGGCCCTTCGAGCCAGCACCACCATTCCTTGTGATCATGGCTGATCATTCTCAATCAGTACCCCGTTCCTGCCTTCTCCCCATACCCCCCGACTCCGCTATCCTTAAGAGCTCTATCTAGCTCTCTCTACTGAGAATTGGCATTCAGAGAATTGGCCTCCACTGCCTTCTGAGGCAGAGAATTCCACTCTGAGGCAGTGAATTCCACAAGATCACCCCTCATCCTCCTGCACTCCAAGGAATAGAGCCCCAGCCTACTCAACCTCTCCCAGTAGCTCAGGCCCTTCGACAACTGTGACATAATGTTCCAACTTCTAAACTCAATTCTCAGACTGATAAAGACCAACACGCTAAAGTTAAGCTGGAAAGTGTGCAAAGACGATTTACCATGATTCATGTTGCACCCATTTTCCATGTTTCTACGACTATCACAATGTTTAAAAGACACTTGGACAGGTAAATGGATAGGACAGGTATAGGGAGATATGGACAAAACGCGGGCAAATGGGTCTAGTGTAGATGGGGCGCGTTGGTCGGTGTGGGCAAGTTGGACTGTGTTGTATCACTCTGACTCTATGACTCAATGAAGCCTCTCACTGTCAACCAATGGCCCTCTGGTGATTGATTTTCCCTTCCTGGGCAAGAGATTTAGTTTAGTATTAGTTTAGAGATACAGCGCGGAAACAGGTCCTTCGGCCCACCGGGTCCGCGCCGACCAGCGATCCCCGCACACTAACACTATCCAGTTGAATGGTGGTGCTGGCTTGAAGGGCCGAATGGCCTACTCCTGCACCTATTGTCTATTGTCTATCCCACACACACTGGGGAAAATTTACAATTATACCAAGCCAACTAACCAAGAAACCTGTACGCCTTTGGAGTGTGGGAGGAAACCGGAGCGCCCGGAGAAAACCCACGCAGGTCACAGGGAGAACGTACAAACTCCGTAGAGACGGCACCAGTAGACAGGATGGAACCCGGGTCTCTGGCGCTGTGAGGCAACAACTCTACCGCTGCGCCACCTCGTGTCCAAGGTTCTGACTGTTGAGCTATTCCTCTCATCATTTTATATACTTCGATAGTTGCCATCCACTACGTTGATATGAGGGTGAGAAGTTTAGGGGGAGAAGGCAAGAGAATGGGGTTGAGAGGGAAAGATAGATCAGCCATGATTGAACGGCAGAGTAGACTCGATGGGCCGAATGGCCAAATTCTGCAGCCGTGTCTTCTAATAATTAAAATATTGAAAGACCATGGCTGAGTTGGTGCTTACACATTCTGCACCAAACGAGGGGAGCTGAAGCTGGCTGGACAATAGACAATAGACAATAGACAATAGACAATAGACAATAGACAATAGACAATAGACAATAGACAATAGACAATAGGTGCAGGAGGGGGCCATTCGGACCTTCGAGCCAGCACCGCCATTCAATGTGATCACGGCTGATCATCCACAATCAGTACCCCGTTCCTGCCTTCTCCCCATAACCCCTGACTCCGCTATCCTTAAGAGCTCTATCTAGCTCTCACTTGAATGCATTCAGAGAATTGGCCTCCACTGCCTTCTGAGGCAGAGAATTCCACAGATTCACAACTCTCTGAATGAAAAAGTTTTTCCTCATCTCCGATCTAAATGGCCTGCCCCTTATTCTTAAACTGTGGACATTTTTGCTTTGACCATCCTCAGTGATGTACGGAAAATCTCTGTTCAAAGCCTATACATCAAAGACAAAATGGGTGAAAAATGGGGAGAGCAAAACGTCTTTTGAAGCCTTCATGGTTTGACCCAGTTATTTGCACATTGCAGCTTAAAGCTTTTGTTTTAATAGTTTGGCATGTCGCTTCTGATATGTTGTGCATATTTTTAAACCGTTTACCATTTCTACAAAGAAACCTTCAACGCAGCTACAAGCCTCACTTCCTCTGATGATTAAGGACATCAGTTATGTTGACGAATAGTCTCTTGAACTTCTACAGGTGTACAGCTGAGAGCACATTGACAATAGACAATAGACAATAGACAATAGGTGCAGGAGGAGGCCATTCGGCCCTTAAATCCAGCACCGCCATTCAATGTGATCATGGCTGATCATTCTCAATCAGTACCCCGTTCCTGCCTTCTCCCCATACCCCCTGACTCCGCTATCCTTAAGAGCTCTATCTATCTCTCTCTTTAATGCATTCAGAGAATTGGCCTCCACTGCCTTCTGAGGCAGAGAATTCCACAGATTCACAACTCTCTGACTGAAAAAGTTTTTCCTCATCTCAGTTCTAAATGGCCTACCCCTTATTCTTAAACTGTGGCCCCTGGTTCTGGACTCCCCCAACATTGGGAACATGTTTCCTGCCTCTAATGTGTCCAACCCTTTAATAATCTTATACGTTTCGATAAGATCTCCTCTCATCCTTCTAAATTCCAGTGTATACAAATCTAGTCGCTCCAGTCTTTCACCATACGACAGTCCCGCCATTCCAGGAATTAACCTAGTAAACCTACGCTGGATAGGATAGTGTGAAAAAGTTCCTTCTCACCTATGTTTAAATGGCCTCCCCTTTATTCTTAGACTGTGTGGCCCCAGGTTCTGGACTCGCCCAACATTGGGAACATTTTTTCCTGCATTTAGCTTGTCCAGTCCTTTTATAATTTTATACGTCTCTAAAAGATCCCCTCTCATCGAATGGCCTAATTCTGCTCCTGTAACTTGTGAATGTGAATCCATCACAATTTTTAAATAAATTTCCAGAAATTTTAACATAGTTACTTGAGTTTTAATTCGCTGGTAGCCACGGTGAGATATAAACTCACATACCTGCGTGAACGATCCAGAATATTGACTGCAAAACCAGTAATGTAATGACTAGACAATGGGAGTTATGCATTCTCAGGTTGCAGGAAAGATTGTTAAAACTCGTGTTGTCTAATGCAGAATGGGGCGGCATGTTAGAGTTGCTGCCTCACAGCGCCAGAGACCCGGGTACCATCCTGACTACGGGTGCTGTCTGTACAGAGTTTGCACGTTCTCCCCGTGACCTGCGTGGGTTTTCTCCGGGTGCTCCGGTTTCCTCCCACATTCCAAAGATGTACAGGTTTGTAGGTTAATTGGCTTCGGTAAAGATTGTAAATTGTTCCTAGTGTGTGTAGGATAGTATTAGTGCACAGGGTGATCGCTGGTCGGCGTGGACTCGGTGGCCAAAGGGCCTCTTTCAACTAGGGTTGCCAACTGTCCCGTATTAGCCGGGTGATCCCATAGTTTGGGCTAAATTGGTTTGGCTTGTATGGGACCGCCCTTGTCCCGTATTAGGCCAGGCGAGCGTTGTAGGCCCGGACGCTATAGTCCCGGACGCTGTATGACTGGACGCTGTAGGCCCGGACACTGCAGGTCATGACAGTGTAGGTCCGGACAGTGTAGCTCCGGACAGTGTAGGCCCGGACACTGTAGGCCCGAGGCCTGGGCGCGGCCTAACGGCGGTTGCTTAGCAACCCGCCTCCCGGCCTGGGCGGCCGCCATTAGTGGAGCGGGAGCACATGGCCACTGGCTGGATGAGGTCACGTGGGGCGCGGGGCGGTGACATCACCCTTTGTCCCATATTTGGGAGTGAGATAGTTGGCACCCCTGCTTTCCACGCTGTATCTCTAAACGAAACGAAACTAAATGAACAGAAGCCTTGCACACTTTGCTAATGGAAGAGGCAAGTCCTGATGCAAAGAGAGGCTGACAGTTCAGAATTAAACTGATCAGACAGCACTTGCTCTTTGCTTCTACATTGTCCTTGTGTTTCAAGGACTCTGACTTTTGCCTATATAATTTATTAGCAAATAATAATCTAATTAAATCTTCCAAAGTAAAATATTCAGGCAATTTTAATTTTTAATCTGGAATCATACCAGCATTTTAATGTCAAATGGGTGCAAAATATTAACTCCTCGAAGGTCATTCACTGTTAGTGTTGCCAACTATCTCACTCCCAAATACGGGACAAGATGACGTCACCGCCCCGCGCCCCACGTGACCTCACCCAGCCATCGGCCACGTGCTCCCGCTTCACCAACGGCGGCCGCCTGGGCCGGGAGGCAGGTTGCTACACAACCTCCGTTAGGCGGTGCCCGGGCCTCCGAGCCTAGACTGTCTGTACTTACACTGTCCCGACCACTGGAAGGTAGGCACAGAGTTTAACCAGCATCTGCAGTTATTTTCCGGCCTACACTGCCCAGGCCTACAGTGTCTGGGCCTACTGTGTCCGGGCCTATAGCGTCCGGGCCTACAGCTTCCGGTCCTACAGCGTCCGGGCCTACAGCGTCCGGGCCTACACTGTCCGGGCCTACAGTGTCCGGGCCTACACTGTCCGGGCCTACAGCGTCCGGGCCTACAGCGTCTGGGCCTACAGCATCCGGGCCTACAGTGTCCGGGCCTACACTGTCTGGGCCTACACTGTCCGGGCCTACACTGCCTGGGCCTACAGTGTCCGGGCCTACACTGTCCGGGCCTACACTGCCTGGACCTACAGCACCCCTGGGCCTAATACGGGGCAAGGGTGGTCCCGTACGGGACAATCCAATTTAGCCCAAAATACGGGATGTCCCGGCTAATACGGGACAGTTGGCAACCCTATTCACTGATGATAAAACTGACTTGAGACAGAAAGCATGACAGGAGGTGAAAAATTGTCAGGTTAGAAGACCTTTTAATTTACAAGACTTGCTCTGTCAGTATTTTTGCACTTCAATTGTATTTGCACCATCATTGCACTGTCAGCATTTTTGCACTATATTTGTACCGCCGATATTTTTCCACTTCACGTATTTTTGGATGGTGAGTATTTTTGCATGACCAGTATTTGTGCACCACCAGTATTTTTGCACTGTGAGTATTTTTGCACGACCAGTATTTTTTTTACTGTGAGTATTTTTGCACTACCAGTACTTTTGGACGGTGAGTATTTTTGCACGACCAGTATTTTTGCATGACCAGTATTTTTTTGACTGTGAGTATTTTTGCAGTACCAGTATATTTGCACGACCAGTATTTTTTTACTGTATTTTTGCACAACCAATCGTTTTTGACTGAGTATTTTTGCCCTACCAGTACTTTTGGACGGTGAGCATTTTTGCACGACCAGTATTTATGCACGACCGGTATTTTTTGACTGTGAGTATTTTTGCACTGTGAGTATTTTTGCAAAGTGAGTATTTTTGCACAACCAATATTTTTTGACAGAGTATTTTTGCACAGTGATTATTTTTTTATGACCAGTATTTTTTGACTGTGAGTATTTTTGCTTGTTTAGTATTTTTTGACTGTGAGTATTTTTGCATGGTGAGTATTTTTTGAATGTGAGTATTTTTGCATGGTGAGTATTTTTTGACCGTAAGTATTTTTGCATGGTGAGTATTTTTGCACTGTGAATATTTTTCACGAACAGTATTTTTCCATTGCCCGAATTTGTGCACTGAATATTTTTGCACTGGACTTAGATTAGTGACCCGAGCATGGAAACAGGCCCTGAGTGTGAATACAGCACATCAAGATGCCCACTGTCAAAGGGTCTCGCCCCGAAACACCACCAATCCTTTCCATCCAGAGATGCTGCCTCATCCGCTGAGTTACTCCAGCGTTTTGTGTCTGTCTTTGGTGTAAACCAGCATCTCCAGTTCTTTTTTCTCCATTGAGTCATGACGGAATCATTTTCGTTGACTGACCCTTGCAGCGTTAATAAATCTACCTTAGACTGGGTGTCACGGTGGCGCAGCGGTAGAGTTGCTGCCTCACAGAGCCGGAGACCCGGGTTCCATCCCGACTACGGGCGCTGCCTGTACGGAGTTTGCACGTTCTCCCCGTGACCTACGTGGGTTTTCTCCGGGTGCTCCGGTTTCCTCCCACACTCCAAAGACGTGCAGGTTTGTAGGTTAATTGGCTTCGGCTAAAATTATAAATGTTCCCTCGTGGGTCGGATAGTGCGAATGTTCGGGCGATCGCTGGTCGGCGTTGAAGGGCCTGTTTCCGCCATGTATCTCTAAAGTCTAAAGATGCTGCCTGACCCGCTGAGTGACTCCAGCACTTTGTGCCTGTCTTTGGTATCGACCAGCATCTACAGTTCCTTGTTTCATAAATTCATACTGTAAGTTTTCCAGAGCAGAATTAGGCCATTCAGCCCATCAAGTCTACTCCACCATTCAATCACGGCCTCTCAACCCCATTCTCCTGCCTTCTCCCCGTAAGACCCCTGACACCCGCACTAATCGAGAAAGTCTCTGCATTGTGTCAGCACAGAATCACTTTCTGTTGGTTGACCCCTACAGTGCTAATACATCTCCTCAGAAGCATGGAAAGTGCAAACTGTAATAATGAACAAGCTGCTGGGAGTCTCGAGTGCATCTGCACCGTTTGCCAGTGTTAATTGTTTTGGGAAGGAGCATTCCTTGTGTACGTGGCCAGGACTACCACTAACCCAGTAAAAACACAGCCGCACTGGAACAACAACACACCCTCCGGTAATCAAACCCAGGGTAAGATTCACTGAGGGACCACTGCCCTGAAATGCTGTCACTTGCTATTTTAACAAAGCGACCAAGCTTTAGTTTAGTTAAGTTTAGAGATACAGCGCAGAAACAGGCCCTTCGGCCCACCGAGTCCGCACCGCCCAGCGATCCCCGCACACTAACACTATCCTACACACACTAGGGACAATTTGCACTTACACCAAGCCAATTAACCTACAAACCTGCACGTCTTTGGAGAGTGGGAGGAAAGGGAGAATCTCAAGAGAAAACCCACGCAGGTCACGGGGAGAACGTACAAAATCTGTACAGACGGCGCACGTAGTCGGGATGGAACCATGGTCTCCGGCGCTGTGAGGCGGCATCTCTACCGCTGCGCCACCGTGACGCCCATGATATATGCAGCTACTTGCTCATAACATGAGGCGTATAACAGAAATGGAGCGCGGCACTTCCCACAGATTTTTATCCCTGTACTCCCATTCCCCCACTCTCCTGCCCATATCCCTCCCTCCGGCTAAACCTCACCTATCCATGTTCTCCACAGATGCTGCCTGACCCGCTGAGTTACTCCAGCACTCTGTGTCTCGTTTCTTTTAAAGCTGGCCAAGATTGATTGATCTTTTTAAAGAAATAAATAACATTAAATGCTAGCAGTCAACATGATGCTCCAGTGAAGAACATTTCTCAGAAGACATCTAAATACCCACAGTGCAGCAACTTGAAAAATATCTGCCTTGGGATTTGTCGTAAAAACATAGGGAATTATAAAAGGACTGGACAAGCTAGATGCAGGAAAAATGTTCTCAATGTTGGGGGAGTCCAGAACCAGGGGCCACACAGTCTAAGAATAAAGGGGAGGCCATTTAAAACTGAGGCGAGAAGAAACCTTTTTCACCCAGAGAGTTGTGAATTTGTGGAGTTCTCTGCCACAGAGGGCAGTGGAGGCCAATTCACTGGATGAATTTAAAAGAGAGTTAGATAGAGCTCTAGGGGCTAGTGGAATCAAGGGATATGGGGAGAAGGCAGGCACGGGTTACTGATTGTGGATGATCAGCCACGATCTCAATGAATGGTGGTGCTGGCTCGAAGGGCCGAATGGCCTCCTCCTGCACCTATTTTCCATTTTCTGTCATTCTAAGAAATTGCACCATCTTTGCTTTGAATAGCAGCATATATTCCATTAAATATCCTACCTGACAAATATTGTCAATATATTGACTAATGCAAGAACTGAAACATCTGTCCACATTTATCTTCTTTGTTCATTTCTAAGCTCACTATTTATTCTGCTGACTTAGTTTAGTTTAGTGATACAGTGGGGAAACAGGCCCTTCGGCCCACCGAGTCCGCGCCGACCAGCGATCCCCGCACACGAGGGTTGCCAACTTCCTCACTCCCAAATAAGGGACATGGTGACGTCACTGCCCCGCGCCCCACGTGACCTCACCCAGCCAGCGGCCACGTGCTCCCGCTCCACCAATGGCGGCCGCCCGTGCTACGCAACCTCCGTCAGGCGGCGTCCGGGCCTACACTGTCCAGCCCTACAGTGTCCGGCCCTACAGTGTCCCGGTCCACAGCATCCGGGCCTACAGCATCCGGGCCTACAGCGTTCGGGCCTACAGCGTCCGGGCCTACAGTCTCCGAGCCTACAGTGTCCGAGCCTACAGTGTCCGGGCCTACAGTGTCCGGGCCTACATTGTCCGGGCCTACACTGTCCGGGCCTACACTGTCTGGGCCTACACTGTCCGGGCCTACAGTGTCCCGGTCTACAGTGTCCGGGCCTACAGTGTCGGGGCCTACAGTGTCCAGGCCTACAGTGACCGGGCCTACAGTGACCGGGTCTACAGTGTCCGGGCCTACAGTGTCAGGGCCTACAGTGTCCAGGCCTACAGTGTCCAGGCCTACAGTGACCGGGCCTACAGTGACCGGGTCTACAGTGTCAGGGCCTACAGTGTCCTGGCTTACATCGCCCCCCCCCCGGGCCTAATATGGGACAAAGGCGGTCCCGTACGGGACAAATGAATTTAGCCCAAAATACGGGATGTCCCGGCTAATACGGGACAGTTGGCAACACCACCGCACACTAACACTATCCTACACACACTGGGGACAATTTACATTTATACCAAACCAATTAACCTACAAACCTGTCCGTCTTTGGAGTGTGGGAGGAAACAGGAGATCTCAGAGAAAACCCGCACAGGTCACGGGGAGAACGTACAAACTCCATACAGACAGCGCCCGTGGTCGGGATTTGTATAAATGTAAATTGTGCTAATAATGAGTAGGATGGTGTAAGAGTACGGGGATCACTGGTTGGCGTGTACTTGGTGGGCCGAAGGGCCAGTTTCTGTGCTGAATGTCTAAAACTGTAAAGCCTATGCATTACATCCGTGTTTTTATATTCCAGTCCTCCTGAAGTACTTGCTACCAATGCATTTGCCTTCTTCACAATAGACAATAGACAATAGACAATAGACAATAGGTACAGGAGGAGGCCATTCGGCCCTTCGAGCCAGCACAACCATTCACTGTGATCATGGCTGATCATCCACAATCAGTACCCCGTTCCTGCCTTCTCCCCATACCCCCTGACTCCACTATCATCTAGCTCTCTCTTGAATGCATTCAGAGAATTGGCCTCCACTGCCTTCTGAGGCAGAGAATTCCACAGATTCACAACTCTCTGGGTGAAAAAGTTTTTCCTCATCTCCGTTCTAAATGGCCTCCCCCTTATTCTTAAACTATGCCCCCTTGTTCTGGACTCCCCCAACATCGGGAACATTCTTCATCACCGATTCAACTTGCAAATCTATTCTGACAGGTTATTTCCAGTAAATTGAGTTGATTTGGATCTGAGCTCTAGATGATCGTGGAGCATTGAAACTAGAGTTGCCAACTGTCCCGTATTAGCCGGGACATCCCGTATTTTGGGCTAAATTGTTTTGTCCTGTATGGGACCGCCCTTGTCCCGTATTAGCCCCGGGGGCGCTGTAGACCCGGACACTGTAGGCCCGGACACTGTAGGCCCGGACACTGTAGGCCCGGACACTGTAGGCCAGGACACTGTAGGCCCGGACACTGTAGGTCCGGACACTGTAAGCCCGGACACTGTAGGCCCGGACACTGTAGGCCCGGACACTGTAGGCCCGGACACTGTAGGTTCGGACACCGTAGGCCCCGACGCTGTAGGCTCGGACACTGCAGGTCATGACAGTATAGGTCTGGACACTGTAGGCCCGTACACTGTAGGCCCGGAGGCCCGGGCGCCGCCTATCGGAGGTTGCGTAGCAACCCGCCTCCCGGCCCGGGCGGCCGCCATAGGTGGAGCGGGAGCACGTGGCCGCTGGCTGGGTGAGGTCACGTGGGGCGCGGGGCGATGACATCACATTGTCCCGTATTTGGGAGTGCGATGGTTGGCAACCCCTAGTTGAAAGGTACATTATATTAGAAACGTGCATTGCAACAGAAACAAAGGTGAAACCACTTATTGTGAGACACATTGTCAAACGTCCCCAAGAAGAGACATCGTGATATCTGGGATGGATTTCCAGACTCCTCGCTGTCAAAGCTTCTTGCCTGCTCCTGGAGAACCTTAAACTCAGCCTGCCTTGATTAAGGTCTACTTTGGATTCTATCATTGATAATGAGTCTAAGTCTTCCGAGAGAGAGGACGTCAGAGGCATTTTCAACTCGTGGTAAAAGGCCTCTCTTGACAAATAACTTCACAATCCCAGCCTGTAACTCTTCTGTCTTCCTCAGGCAGCTGACGGCAGATTGTCAAGATGTGATGAGTGAGTTCATAAAACCAGATATTACTGCTCCAGAGAAGAGGCGAGCTGAAATACGGTCCCTTAGGAGGCAACCACAGTACAATCCTCTGATACGTCAGCATATTTTACACTGGATTTCACAATGCACTGTTCCGCACTCTAACATTACATGTGTCACGGTGGTGCAGCGGTAGAGTTGCTGCCTCACAGCGCAAGAGACCCGGGTTCCATCCCGACTACGGCCGCCGTCTGTACGGAGTTTGTACGTTCTCCCCGTGACCTGCGTGGGTTTTCTCCGGGTGCTCCGGTTTCCTCCCACACTCCAAAGACGTGCAGGTTTGTAGGCTAATTGGCTCGGTAAATGTAAAAAAATTGTCCCTAGTGTGGACAATGAGGTGCATTCCTCAATGTGATGGAAGGCAATAAAGTCCAATCGTCTGCCTCCTTATTCTCCCGCGGCCTGGGCAGTCGAACTACCCGCATTCGGGGCGATCTAAGCTGCTGCCGCCGGTGATACCAAGCCCCCGCGCAGGGACAATCGAAACCCCCGCGTCAGGACTCCACGGCTTGGAGCTCCCGAAAGGGTCTCCAACCAGGGACCGCGGGCTCCACGATGTTAAAGTCCACAGGCCCCGCGGTCGGAGCTCTCCACAGTCGATCCCCGCCAAAGGGGTCGCAAGCTCCCCCAACATTGGGAACATGTTTCCTGCCTCTAACGTGTCCAACCCCTTAATAATCTTATACGTTTCGATAAGGTCCCCTCTCATTCTTCTAAATTCCAGTGAGACGACTCACGACCGTATGGGCGGCACCCCGACGACCGTGTGGACACGGCCTAGTCCCCTGTAGTTGCCCGAGTGGGACAGGGGCTTTAAACATACTCTTTCACACGTACTTAAAACAACAAAAACAGAAGAAAAGACAGACAGATTGTTGGCGAGGCAGTCATAGCTGGTGGCGCCACCCGGTGGAGTGGTCAAATGGGACGATGGGTCAAGTGGCCTAATTCTGCTCCTCGAACTTATAAACTAAACTGTTCTCTGTTCAATTTGCCCCCCAGTGTGCAGGGAGTGGATGAGAAACGGATATAGCACAGAATCAGTGTGAGTGGGCGATCACTGATCTCAGTGGGCCGAAGGGCCTAGCTCTCTCCAATGCTGTATGCGTATATGACTCAAATTAGCTTAGTTTAGTTTTGAGCGACAGTGCAGAAACAGTCCCTTCGGCCCACCGAGTCCGCACCGACCTGTGATTGCCCCGTTCACTAACACTACCCTACACACACACTCGGGACAGCTTACAATTTTACAGATGCCAATTAACCTACAAACCCGCACGTCTTTGGAGTGTGGGAGGAAAGGCGTCACGGTGGTGCAGCGGTAGAGTTGCCGCCTTACAGGGAATGCAGCGCCATCGACCCGGGTTCCATCCCGACTACGGGCGCCGTCTGTACGGAGTTTGTACGTTATCCCCGTGACCTGCGTGAGTTTTGTCCGAGATCTTCGGTTTCCTCCCACACTCCAAAGACGTGCAGGTTTGTAGGTTAATCGGCTTGGTAAATGTAAAGATTGTCTCTAGTGTGTGTAGGATAGTGTTAATGTGCGGGGATCGCTGGGCGGCGCGGACCCGGTTGGCAGAAAGGGCCTGTTTCCGCGCTGTATCTCTAAATCTAAAATCTAAAATCTGAAACCGGAGCACCCGGAGAAAACCCACGCAGGTCACGAGGAGAACGTACAAACTCCGTACAGACAGCACCCGTAGCAACTCTACCGCTGCGCCACCGTGCTACCCTGTGTTCAGAGTTGATTTTGAACAAGCTACTTAGCATTGCCAAAGTGAGCCAACTCCATCAAATGCTTCTATAGCTACACATGCCTGACGTTGACATAGCTCACTGTATTCTGCACCTCTCTCTTTCCTTCCTGTTTCACCAAAATCACTTCACAGTAATTACTTTCCGCTTTCTCTAAGCACCCAGTGCATGTTGACATCCAACCTGCCCCTGCAAGACTTCTCTCCCGATTCAGATCCATTCAGTTCAGTTTCAGTTCAGTTTATTGTCACGTGTACCGAGGTACAGTGAAAAGCTTTTGTTGCGTGCTAACCAGTCAGCGGAAAGACAACACATGATTACAATCGAGCCGTCCACAGTGTACAGATACTTGATAAGGGAATAACGTTTAGTGCAAGGTAAAGCCAGCAAAGTCCAATCAAGGATAGTCCGAGGGTCTCCAATGAGGTAGATAGTAGTTCAGCACCGCTCTCTGGTTGTGGTAGGATGGTTCAGTTGCCTGATAACAGCCGGGGAGAAACTGTCCCTGAATCTGGAGGTGTGCGTTTTCACACTTCTGTACCTCTTGCCCGATGGGAGAGGGGAGAAGAGGGAGTGGCCGGGGTGTGAGTCAATGGAAAGGAGATAAACATAAATAGCTGGAGTAACTCAGTGGGTCAGGCAGCATCTGTGGAGAACATGGATAGGTGATGTTTCACAGAGTGCTGGAGTAACTCAGCGGGTCAGGCAGCATCTCTGGAGAAGAAGAATAAGAAGGGTCACGTCCCGAAACGTCACCGATGTCTTTTCTCCGGAGATGCTGCCTGACCCGTTGAGTTACTCCAGCCTTTTGTGTCTACCTTTGTTTTAAAGCAGCATCTGCAGTTCCTTCCTGCACTCAGTGTAAGGGATGTTGGTTTGTGTGATGGTCTGGGCTGCTGGCCATGCCGAGGCAGCGTGACGTGTAGATGGAGTCGGTGGAAGGGAGGTTGGTTTGTGTGATGGTCTGGGCTGCTGGCCTTGCCGAGGCACCGTGAGGTGTAGATGGAGTCAGTGGAAGGGAGGTTGGTTTGTGTGATGGTCTGGGCTGTGTCCACAATTCTCTGCGATCTCTTGCGGTCTTGGATGGAGCGCTCCCAATCCAAACTGTGATGCATCCTGTTAAAATGCCTTTCGCAGGCAATGCCCTCAATTCAAATCTCTTCTCCACTGTCATGAACGCACTTAGACTGGAACCACATAATAATATCTTCGAGATGTCGTTCAGATTGGGTGCCGTTGAAAGGGCGGCAGGTTTCTATATTGAGTGCATCTTTCAGAGCTTGCCTTGGGTCAAGTGGTCCGCAACAATGTTAAACCTGTTCTGCAAATCTACAGCACAACAGCATAAGTCTGGCACTTGTACCATTTCTGCGTAAAACACTTCCCCATCTTTCTCCCACTGTGTGATTACTGAGCTTATATTCAGCCTGACATATAACAACTACAGCATGGAAACAGGCCTGTCCGGCCCTACCAGTCCACGCCGACCATTCTCCCTGACCTAGTCTCATCTACCTGCACTCAGACCATAACCCTCCAATCCCCTCCTATCCATATACCTATCCAATTTACTCTTAAATAATAAAATCGAGCCAGCCTCCACCACTTCCACCGGAAGCCCATTCCATACAGCCACAACCCTCTGAGTAAAGAAGTTCCCCCTCATGTTACCCCTAAACCTTTGTCCCTCAATTCTGAAGCTATGTCCCCTTGTTGGAATCTTCCCCACTCTCAAAGGGAAAAGCCTACCCACGTCAACTCTGTCCGTCCCTCTCAAAATTTTAAAAACCTCTATCAAGTCCCCCCTCAACCTTCTACGCTCCAAAGAATAAAGACCCAACCTGTTCAACCTCTCTCTGTAGCCTAAGTGCTGAAACCCAGGCAACATTCTAGTAAATCTCCTCTGTACCCTCTCCATTTTGTCGACATCCTTCCTATAATGTGGCGACCAGAACTGCACACCATACTCCAGATTCGGCCTCACCAATGCCCTGTACAATTTCAACATTACATCCCAACTTCTATACTCGATGCTCTGATTTATAAAGGCAAGCATACCAAACGCCTTCTTCACCACCCAATCCACATGAGATTCCACCTTCAGGGAACAATGCAGTTATTCCCAGATCCCTCTGTTCCACTGCATTCCTCAATTCCCTACCATTTACCCTGTACGTCCTATTTTGATTTGTCCTACCAAAATGCAGCACCTCACACTTATCAGCATTAAACTCCATCTGCCATCTTTCAGCCCACCCTTCCAAAAGGCCCAAGTCTCTCTGTAGACTTTGAAAATCTACCTCACTATCAACTACTCCACCTATCTTAGTATCATCTGCATATTTACTAATCCAATTTGCCACACCATCATCCAGATCATTAATGTAAATGACAAACAACAGTGGACCCAACACAGATCCTTGGGGCACTCCACTAGACACTGGCCTCCAACCTGACATACAATTGTCAACCATTACCCTCTGGTATCTCCCATTCAGCCATTGTTGAATCCAATAAGACATCTCTTATTGTTTCCTAAAGATATGTGATTATTTCCATTTCCTTTCCAACAAATGACAGAAGGTCATGAGAGGAATAGATCGGGTAGAAAGTAAAGTAAAGTTGCAGGTACAGCAGGCAGTGAAGAAAGCTAATGGCCACTTGGCCTTCAGTTTTGGTCTCCTAATGTGAGGAAAGACATTCTTGCTATAGAGGGAGTACAGAGAAGGTTCACCAGATTGATCCCTGGAATGGCAGGACTTTCATATGAGGAAAGACTGGATAGACTCGGCTTGTACTCGCTGGAATTTAGAAGACTGAGGGGGGATCTTATTGAAACATATAAAATTCTTAAGGGATTGGAGAGGCTAGATGCGGGAAGATTGTTCCCGATGTTGGGGAAGTCCAGAACAAGGGGTCACAGCTTAAGGATAAGGGGGAAGTCTTTTAGGACCGAGATGAGAAAACATTTCTTCACACAGAGAGTGGTGAGTCTGTGGAATTCTCTGTTACAGAAGGTAGTTGAGGCCAGTTCATTGGCTATATTTAAGAGGGAGTTAGATGTGGCCCTTGTGGCTAAAGGGATCAGGGGGTATGGAGGTACAGGTTACTGAGCTGGATGATCAGCCATGATCATATTGAATGGTGGTGCAGGCTCGAAGGGCCGAATGGCCTACTCCTGCACCTATTTTCTATGTTTCTATGTTTCTATGTTTCTAAAACGAGAGGATTTGAGTATTGGAGTAAAGAGGTCCTTCTGCAGTTGTACAAGGCCCCGGTGAGACCGCACCTGGAGTACTGTGTGCAGTTTTGGTCTCCTAATTTGAGGAAGGACGTCCTTGCTATTGAGGCAGTGCAGCGTAGGTTCACCAGGTTAATCCCCAGGATGGCGGGACTGTCGTATGAGGAAAGATTGGAAAGACTGGACATGTATAAACTGGAATTTAGAAGGATGAGAGGGGGTCTTAAAGAGACGTATAAAATTATAAAAGGACTGGACAAGCTAGATGCAGGAAAAATGTTCCCAATGTTGGGGGAGTCCAGAACCAGGGGCCACACAGTCTAAAAGTAAAGGGTCTGAATAAATCAGTCTGAAGAAGGGTCTCAACCCGAAACGTCACCCATTCCTTCTCTCCTGAGATGCTGCCTGACCCACTGAGTTACTCCAGCACTCTGTGAAACGTCACCTATCCATGTTCTCCACAGATGCTGCCTGACCCACTGAGTTACTCCAGCACTCTGTGAAACGTCACCTATCCATGTTCTCCAGAGATGCTGCCTGACCCACTGAGTTACTCCAGCATTTTGTGTCTACCTTCGATTTGTACCAGCATCTGTAGTTATTTTCCTACAGGAATAAAGGGGAGGCCATTTAAAACTGAGGTGAGAAGAAACTTTATCATCCAGAGAGTTGTGAATCTGTGGGATTCTCTACCACAGAGGGCAGTGGAGGCCAATTCACTGGATGGATTTAAAAGAGAGTTAGATGGAGCTCTAGGTGCTAGTGGAATTGCTGGTCTGTGCAGACTCGGTGGGCTGGCCACATCACTGAAACACGTTATCTGCTCTTGATCTCATCGCAGTTAGTGAGGCCCTGGAGTTTATAAATCAAACCAGTTACATACCTGATGTATTTAATTGATTGTGAAGTAGATGGGGATGTTTAGTTTTTAGATACGCTTAGAGATACAGCGTGGAAACAGGCCCTTCGGCCCACCTAGTCCGCGCCGACCAGCGATCCCCACACACTAACGCTACCCTACACACACACTAGCGACAATTTACACTTTTACCAAGGCAATTAACCTACAAACCTGTACGTCTTTGGAGTGTGGGAGGAAACCGAAGATCTCGGAGAAAACCCACGCAGGTCACGGGGAGAACGTACAAACTCCGTACAGACGGCGCCCGTAGTCGGGATGGAACCCGGGTCTCCAGCGCTGTGAGGTAGCAACTCTACCGCTGCGCCACCGTGTGAAAGGATGTTCGAAAATCACGATATAAATTATTCCTTACAAAGAAGGATATCATCCTTTCGACAATTGGAATGAATAGAGGGATTTCACACACCAACACCGAACTAAATGACTATGCAGGAACCAGGAACTGCAGATATAATGAAGACAGACACAAAATGCTGGAGTAACTCAGCGGGTCAGGCAGCATCTCTGGAGAACATGGATAGGTGACGTTTCAATAGACAATAGACAATAGGTGCAGGAGGAGGCCATTCGGCCCTTCGAGCCAGCACCGCCATTCAATGTGATCATGGCTGATCATTCTCAATCGGTACCCCGTTCCTGCCTTCTCCCCATACCCCCTGACTCCGCTATCCTCAAGAGCTCTATCTAGCTCTCTCTTGAATGCTTTCAGAGAATTGGCCTCCACTGCCTTCTGAGGCAGAGAATTCCACAGATTCACAACTCTCTGACTGAAAAAGTTTTTCCTCATCTCAGTTCTAAATGGCCTACCCCTTATACTTAAACTGTGGCCCCTTGTTCTGGACTCCCTCAACATTGGGAACATGTTTCCTGCCTCTAACGTGTCCAACCCCTTAATAATCTTATACGTTTCGATAAGATCCCCTCTCATCCTTCGAAAGGATCCTTCACAGAGTGCTGGAGTAACTCAACGGGTCAGGCAGCACCTCAGGAGAGAAGGAATGGGTGACGTTTCGGGTCGAGACCCTTCTTCAGACTGATGTCGGAGACAGGAAGACTAGTGGGAGAACTGGGAAGGGGGAGGGGATAGAGAGGGAAAGCAGGGACTATCTGAAGTTAGAGAAGTCAATGTTCATACTGCTGGGGTGTAAGCTGCCCAAGCGAAATATGAGGTGCTATTCCTCCAATTTGCGCTGGGCCTCACTCTGACAATGGAGGAGACCCAGGACAGAAAGGTCAGTGTGGGAGTGGGAGGGGGAGTTGAAGTGCTGAGCCATTGCAATGTTCATTCTCTCTCCATCCCCTCCCCCTTCCCAGTTCTCCCACTAGTCTTCCTGTCTCCGACTACATCCTATGTTTGTCCCACCCCCTCCCCTGATATCAGTCTGAAGAAGGGTCTCAACCCGAAACGTCACCCATTCCTGCTCTCCAGAGATGCTTCCTGACCCGCTGAGTTACTCCAGCATTTTGTGTCTACCTTGTTGCATCTACCTCTCCACGCCCTTCTCCCTATGTACCAGGGAAGGCAACTTTCCCGATCGAGTTTGGGCTCCCAAAATGGAACTCAGTAATACAGAATCCTCCCCCTTACTTATAATCCATCTACGAGCCACGAATTGTCTTAGTTGTAATGCATGTGAGGTATCTTCACCCACCGTGAGCTCAGCAATGTTATTCCAACACAGAAACATAGAAAATAGGTGCAAGAGGAGGCCATTTAGCCCTTCGAGCCAGCACCGCCATTCAACGTGATAATGGCTGATCATCCATAATCAGTAACCCGTGCCTGCCTTCCCCCCATATCCCTTGATTCCACTAGCCCCTAGAGCTCTATCTAACTCTCTTTTAAATTCATCCAGTGAATTGGCCTCCACTGCCCTCTGTGACAGAGAATTCCACAAATTCACAACTCTCTGGGTTGAAAAGTTTTTTCTCACCTCAGTTTTAAATGGCCTCCCCTTTATCCTTAGACTGTGTGTCCCCTGGTACTGGACTCCCCCTTAATGTTTACTGATTTCGCAGAAAGGACCAGTCTCACCCCGGCCACTCCCTCTTCTCCCCTCTCCCATCGGGCAAGAGGTACAGAAGTGTGAAAACGCACACCTCCAGATTCAGGGACAGTTTCTTCCCGGCTGTTATCAGGCAACTGAACCATCCTACCACAACCAGAGAGCAGTGCTGAACTACTATCTACCTCATTGGTGACCCTCGGACTATCCTTGATCGGACTTTGCTGGCTTTACCTTGCACTAAACGTTATTCCCTTATCATGTATCTGTACACTGTGGACGGCTCGATTGTAATCATGTATTGTCTTTCCGCTGACTGGTTAGCACGCAACACAAGCTTTTCACTGTACCTCGGTACACGTGACAATAAACCAGACTGAACTAAACATTAAACCATTGAAATTAAATCATGGAATGAGCAGTGTCCAGCATACAACGGTAAAGTTGAGCCAATCATAATCTTTGCTTTTGCATTAGACTTTAAGAATCAATATTTACTGTAGCCTGTCAAGGACTGAGTTATCCCAAAGTGGTGAACTATTTATCGACAGGCTCAACAAAAGATAAATTTAAATTTTTCTCAAGGGTTTAGTACATTGAATTGCAGCAATTACTGCCAATTAACAAGTTGTCCAGTCAACTATCAAAGGCACTATTTAACAAAGTAACATCAATAACCCTGCATTTAATCATCTTGAGCATATCCAATTCACTACTTCCACATCAATAGTCTTTCAGGCAACTTAAGTTTCACAATGAATCCATGTCAAGCAGCTGATCGTTTAGTTTCGTTTACTTTACAGTTACAGGCTCCTTTGGCCCACCCAGACCACACTGACTAGTGATCAACCCGGACACTAACTCTATCCCACACACACACACGCGCATGCACACCAGGGACAATTTACAATTTTAGCGAGGGCCAATTTACCTACAAACCCGCACGTCTTTGGACAATAGACAATAGGTGCAGGAGGAGGCCATTCAGCCCTTCGAGCCAGCACCGCCATTCAATAGACAATAGACAATAGACAATAGGTGCAGGAGGCCATTCGGCCCTTCGAGCCAGCACCGCCATTCAATAGACAATAGACAATAGACAATAGGTGCAGGAGTAGGCCATTCAGCCCTTCGAGCCAGCACCGCCATTCAATGCGATCATGGCTGATCACTCTCAATCAGTACCCCGTTCCTGCCTTCTCCCCATACCCCCTCACTCCGCTATCCTTAAGAGCTCTATCCAGCTCTCTCTTGAAAGCATCCAACGAACTGGCCTCCACTGCCTTCTGAGGCAGAGAATTCCACAGATTCACCACTCTCTGACTTATACGTTTCGATAAGATCTCCTCTCATCCTTCTAAATTCCAGTGTATACAAACCTAGTTGCTCCAACCTTTCAACATATGACAGTCCCGCCATTCCGGGAATGTGAGAGGAAACCGGAGCACCCGGAGAAAACGCACGCAGGTCACGGGGAGAACGTACAAACTCCGTAGAGACGGCGCCCGTAGTCGGGATGGAACCCGGGCCTCCGGCGCTGTAAGGCAGCAACTCTACCGCTGCGCCACCGTGCCTCCCTAAGTGTGTCATCAATAGGGTCGCCAACCGTCCCGTATTAGCCGGGACATCCCGTATTTTGGGCTAAATTGGTTTGTCCCGTACGGGACCGCCCTTGTCCCATATTAGGCATGTATTGTAATCATGTCCCGTATTGTCTCGTATTGTAATCATGTATTGTCTTTCCCTAATGTAAGGAAGCACGTAACAAAAAGCTTTTCACCGTACCTCAGTACACGTGACAATAAACCAAGCTCAACTAATCTACCTGTATAGGAAGGAACTGCAGATGCTGGTTTACATCGAAAATAGACACAGAGTGCTGGAGTAACTCAGCGGGTCAGGCAGCATCTGTGGAGAACATGGGTAGGTGAGGAAAGTTGATGTGAGAAAAAGCAATAGGAGTCTGAAGAAGGGTCTCGATCCAAAACTTCACCTATTCCTTTTCTCCAGAGATGTTGTCTGACCCGTTGAGTTGTTCCAGCATTTTGGGCCTGTCTTCAAACTAAACTTTCTGTTTGACTGTCTGATTATGAAGACCAGATCATAAAATAACCTCAACAAGGAAATTAAAATTGTTCATCCTTAATTTATGTTGCGATTATTTTTTCTTTGTGACACTAGGAGTCGTTGGATCAATACTGGACTCATTACGCTTGCTGCAATACCATATGTTGTGTCTACTCATCCATAACTTCATTCGATTTCTTCAAGGCAAGAAGAAAGCTGGTCCTATTGTCTTTAAATTATTTATGCCAGTAGATCACAAAAGTACTGGGGCGGCACGGTGGCGCAGCGGTAGAGTTGCTGCCTCACAGCGCCGGAGACCCGGGTTCCAACCCGACTACGGGCGCCGTCTGTACGGAGTTTGTACGTTCTCCCCGTGACCTGCGTGGGTTTTCTCCGACATCTTCGGTTTCCTCCCGCACTCCAAAGACGTGCAGGTTTGTAGGCTAATTGACTTGGTATAAGTGTAAAAATTGTCCCTAGTGTGTGTAGGATAGTGTTAGTGTGCGGGGATCGCTGGGCGGCGCGGACCCGGTGGGCCGAAGGGCCTGTTTCCGCGCTGTATCTCTAAATCTAAAAAATCCCCGTAACCTGCGTGGGTTTTCTCCGGTCGCTCCGGTTTCCTCCCACACTCCAAAGACGCGCGGGTTGTATGTTGATTGGTCTCAGGAAATTGTAATTAGTCCCTGGTTAGATGGAGCTGTTAATGAGTTAGACAGAGCTCTTAATCAGTTAGATAGAGCTCTTAATGAGTTAGATAGATGTCTCGATGCCCTCCAGAGATGCTGCCCGACCCACTGAGTTTAGTTTAGTTTAGTTCAGAGATACAGTGTGGAAACAGGCCCTTCGGCCCACCGGGTCCGCACCGACCAGCGATCCCCGCACACTAACACTATCCTACACACACTAGGGACAATTTACAATTTTACCAAAGCCAATTAAACAACAAACCTGCACACCTTTGAGTGTGGAGCCTCAAATTCTTATTAAATCTTCCCGCCCCCTCCCCCCCCCCACCTTAAACCCATGTCCTCTGGTTCTCGGTTCCCCTACTCTGGGCAAGAGACTCGGTCTATTCCTCTCGGGATTTTGTACACCTCTATAAGATCTTTCTGGACAAGAGACCCTGTGCATCTACCCAATCTATTCCTCTCATGATTTTGCACACCTCTATAGGATCCTCCTGATCCTAATTTAAAAGAGAGTTAGATAGAGCTCTAGGGGCTAGTGGAGTCAGGGGGTATGGGGAGAAGGCAGGCACGGGTTATTGATTGTGGATGATCAGCCATGATCACAATGAATGGCGGTGCTGGCTCGAAGGGCCGAATGGCCTCCTCCTGCACCTATTTTTTATGTTTCTATGTTTCTCAGTTGGAACAACATTTCTGATCTCACGGATTCTATGTTTCTATCCTCTTGCACTCCAAGGAATAGAGCCCCTGAAGTCCAAAGTCTATGATACACCTGACAATAATAAACCTGGACCCAGAAGCACTCTCACCAGGTCTCAATAACACTGCAAACGGAACTGATTTTCTGATAAAGCAGTTATCTTCAGACAAAGGCAAACATGTTTAGTGACAGCCAGAAAACCATTTACAAAGCATACTGCCTTGCCGGAACCGGACTAGACTGTCGTCAGTCTTTAACTCAAACTTGCCTCACCGGCGCTACACTGAAAGACAGAACATGAAGAGCAACGAGTCTTTTAGAAAAGGTAGACAGAGTGCTGGAGTAACTCAGTGGGTCAGGCAGCATCTGTGGAGAACATGGATAGGTGACGTTTCGGGTCGAGACTCTTCTTCAGACTGAGAGTCAGGGGAAAGAGAGACGTGCAAATGTGCAAAGAACAAATAGATAGAACTAGACCAAGTGGACCCGCTGGGACCAAGTCTCGCCTGCATTGGTGCAGCACTCCCCCCTCCCCCCACTCCCCACTCCCCCCCTTCGCCCCATCCTCACCCTCCCCTCCCCCCTCCCCCTCCCCTCTCCCCCACCCACCCTCCCTCTACCCCCTCCCCCTCCCCTCCCCCTCCCCTCCCTGTTGTACTTCGTGCTCCCCCTCCCCCTTTCCCCGCCCCCTGACACCCTTCCCCCTCCCCTCCCTCTCCCCTCCCCCTCCCCTCCCCCTCCCCTCCCCCTCCCCCTCCCCTACCCCCTCCCCCTCCCCAAACCCCTCCCACTCCCCCTAA